>NC_056727.1:102023647-102108647 GCF_019279795.1 Protopterus annectens | reverse complement strand
GCCCAGCAACAAAATAAATGGCCTCTACAAGGCTCGAAACCAGGACCTTGCACACACAGCTATTGTGATTTACCACTAAGCCATGGCAGATATACAGACATCAGACCTTATCACAAACATATCATCCAGTGCAGTCATTCAACAGTATAGGAAATGTATTCCATCATGTAGATGTATGTGTGAGTGTTTATGTCTAGATACAGATACATACATATATATAGATAAATCAGGAACATCCCATGTGACAACAAAGCATTACAAAGGAATGAAAAGGGAAACACCAGCAATGCCTGTATTATGTAGTGGTGTTGTCCTATGTAATATCAAGACTCCCTCAGACAAACATGTGTCATTCATACACGCAAACATTTCTACATTGGCCATATACATTACTCTGTGCATGTTATTTACATTAACACAACAGTTCCTGTCCAATCATTATGTGAGAACAGTACTCTTGCAAGGTGCTGTGTGCAACATCATCATCATGATAAAGGTAAATGGGGTAACCAGAGAGAGACCGGTAGTGTTGTGTGTACAATGGGGTCATCTGCATCACATGTACCTGGAACATTTAGGAGTCATGTGCATACTAGGATTGTATGCCTGAGAGACAGGGGTGAGGACATCTGGAGTATGTTGTGATGCATAGTAAAAGGGTTACATGTGTCAAGTGGACACATGTATGAAATGGACAGCTATGTATGGGGCAAATGTTTTTCTAGGAACCGATTGGCCTTTTGTTTCCATAGGGTGAGAGTGGGGATGTGGGGGAAGTAGAGTAGGTATGCTCATGGAGGATAGGTAGGGTGGGATGACAGACAAGACAGCATACAGGGTTGGTATATGACACTTGTGGTGGGATACACCTCGGACAGGGAGGGGTGTTCGGCAGTCACAAGTCCATGAGCCCCCAGATGGAAACAGTGGGACAGAGGTCCCCAGCCATGGGCAGCCACCACTGCACCAAAGCAGCTGTAAAAGTGGCAGTGCTGGGGGCTGTCTAGGATGGGCAGCCTCACCCTGTAAATGTGACACTCTGCCCTTGAGCTGGCGTATCTGGCCTCAAAACCCCTTATTGAGCCCCCTACGCACCATGTCCAGGACTGTACGACAGTGGAACATGTCCGCTGTCATACAGTCCCCTACACACCACGTCCGGGACTGTACAACAGCGGACATGTTCCTGTCTGGTCCTGCTCCCAAAGGGGACAAGCCCCATCCTCAGTGGTGGTACCACCAGAAGGTGGTGCAGAGTCAACAGAGGTGGAGGTCCAAGGCTGGGCCCCAGATGTGCTGGTGCCCGGTGCCATGGCCAGCTGAAGTGGGACAGAAGGTTCTCCCAGGACCTCCAAACCCATACAGCCTATGGTGTTGCAGTTTAAACACAGATATGGCTTAGTAATAGTCAACAGCATTCAGGATTACTTATAACAGCATGCATAGATATGACCATCAACCCAACAAAACAGATGGTATACATTTGCAGAGGGAGCACAACACATGCATATATACTCCATGATATCTGTACAAAGTGTAGAAGACTTGTGACTGCAACTATGAACATAGATCTAGGATTAGAACACCTACCAAACTAGTTTAGCACACTGCAGCATTACTCAGTTACAGCACTCACCATGGAGATTACTGGGTTACAGCAGTCCCAGAGGTGTATTTGTAGGTGGGTGACATCAGCAGGATTGCCAAAGAAGGGCATTCCAAGTGTACTGCGGGTTGTATGTCTCTTACCTGCATGTACCTGCTGCTTACTGTCATGAAAACACATTTACACCTGTCTTATGCAGTCCTAATTGACAGTATCAACAAGGCTTGCAGGTCTTGAACCCTGGACCATGCACACTGAGGTCACTGGACGTACCACGAAGCCATCTGGGTTGTACACATGCTGCATGGAGTCTATAATGCACATCCTACTACAGGTATTCCACAGTACTGAAAACAAATGGGACAGTCACTTTGTGTACATATGTACAGTACCCTTGAATGTACTATACTCTGTGAAAAAACATAGACAAGTCTACATTTGTACAACTGTCATAACTATATATATATATATATATATATATATATATATATATATATATATATATATATATATATATATATATACACACCTATGGGATGTGTACACACACATAAATATATATATATATATATATATGCATATACACAGACACAGCCATAGCCATATATACAAAAACAAAACAGAGGCATCTCTTGTGTTATAACATTTAAATCATAAGCAGTTCACCAGAGAAGGGATGGTTGTTGTGTATGTGGAGTTTGGGGTGGGGAATTATGGCTAATGTAATCTACCCCGAGGATTATGGAGTTAGGGAGGGGGAATGATGGGTATGGACCTACACCCCAGTGATCACTTCTGTGTCACTGCTCGACAATGGCACAGGAAAATAACATACCCAACTGTAGTCGTGCTTGACTGTGTATTCTTTACCATTCCTAACTATGTAATACCTTGTAGACACCGATCACCACAGATGGTTACCATGGTGTGCTAAAAGACATTACACATGTGTATGCCTGGCTACAGGGTAGTTACACACAGAAACATGCACATTCTTGCCAGTATTCTGCATACACATCTTGCCTATGCAAAGGTAACTAGTACAGTGGTATGCAGTTGGGGTATGTTCCACAGAACACATACAATTACACTTACTCTGATTCCACTTCTGAGCTGGGTGACATCACAGGACCAATTACTTGCAGTGGGGAGGGGGGAAGCGAGAGGTTTAGCAGTTGACAAGGATAAAGGCCAGTGCAAAAGGAGGTATCTCTTTGGAATGCAGCAAAACCCACTGTCATGACAGGATGCAGACAAAAATACAGACACACAACCACACACAGCCATTTGCTGACACACACACTCGGGCATTTGCTGTCACACACACAAACACACGCACACAGTTGCCTGTGGTGGGATCAGAACTCCTGCCTATCTACAGATCACTATTACAGTACTACGCAGTTATGAGATGCACCACAGAGATTACACATTCTAAGGCATTCAGACTGCCCTTCTACGGTTGAGGACAACAACAGGGAGACTGACAGTCATGAAGTACATAGCTGTAGACCTGTGTGTTTAACGGAGGTGTCCATTACAACCTGTATGCAAAAACAAGACACATCATCCGCAGGTAGGCCTGAGAGGTATAGTTGTAGCACAACAGGAACCTGAACTGGAGTATGGCCATCTGCAGAATGGACAACTACTATCACTATACAGGTTTACAGTGGGCATGCTCATACACTTAGTAGCACAGGGCCATTTGGGATGCACTATGACTACAACTACACAAGGTTATGTTGGCTATGCTCATACACTTAGTAACAAAGGGCTTTTTGGATGCACTGACTCAAATTACACAAGGTGGCAGTGGGAACGCTCATACACTTAGTAGCACAGGGCTGTTTGGGATGCACTCTGATTCTAACCACTGAAGGCCACAGTGTGCATGCTCAAACACTTACATGTACAGAACACATTGTAATGGACCCCTATTGTAAACACACAGGTTTACAGCTAGGTACATCTTACCTGTCAGTATATATGCACATCATATTGGTTTACCATCTGATACCTGTATGTGGCCCGTAAATGATATATCTGTGTCTGTGCTGTGTGATACACAGGCATACATGTACATGAAGTACTGACATATATATGTCACGTATACACATTCATGCATGTGTGGACATGACAGACAATAGGTTACCTGGGTCACACAGGCGGATGCTACCTACAGCATGTGTCACACACCTTGCTGCCCTGAAAGGCATACACTGATAGCAGGTTGTGGATAGTGGCATTATACATGGAACAGTGGCATGTGCAAGCATAATGTGTGAGCCACGTTGTGTAATGGTACTGAGGTGCAGGTGTCAAGATAACCTCTCCCAGCTGTGTTAGTAGTTGTCATTATTAGCAGGGCTGCTACCCTAAGTATATCTCACATTGGTCATATACGCAAGTTCTGCTGCTGTCCATCACCTTACATGAGGCATTTGTTACCAAGCACATTAATGCCACGTGCAGTGATGTCATGGTATGGGTGGCAACTGCTAGACCAAAACAATGAGCCAATGTGCTGCTGTTATTATGAGGTTGTCCAGTGTCTCTCATTCCGGGCTGTCATGACCGAACGATGAGCCTTCAACACAGAGCACATGCATCCATGTTACAGGTGTGTGTGTGGATAATACCTAGGTCGCATTTACCCATATAGCTGCATTCCAAGGCAAATGTCCTACACACAGAAGTAACACCCTGACACCTTCATGACAATTGCATTGGATAATTATGCTAACCAGTGCTAGATGTATGGCTTTAGTAATCCATTTGCTCAATGTAGAACCTACAATGGGGAATACTGACATTTGTGCAGTGAGGGACACCTGGCTGAAGGTTCTGTAGTGCATGATTGCACTACCACCATATAACTCAGATCCAGACATGTGGGCCATAACGTTGGTATGGACCATTCCAGGTGGTGGTGTACACATATTCATAAAGGCTACTCACATGTAAAGACCACTACTCCAACATAACGCATTACAGATGAGTCAGGTACAGATGACAGTGGCAAATGCTGCATTCTAGGTTGTATCCTCATATACATCCACCACCTTGTTCCCAGACTACCAACACACATCCATATGTGGTATGACATAATATGGTAGACCACCAGATAACCCTTGTTTGGTGGACTATACCTAGGCCTACATCAACTGTACAAAGTACACATTTGCAGACACAGCTGCATAATGTGTTATGCAATGCAATAATACCACTGTTTGTAACCAGCTCAGTTGTAGACATACCAGGGTCCATCGGATGTTGTCAGCATTAACACGGTCAACTGTTGCTGTACACCAGTAAACACGGTTGAATATGACCTAACCGTACCTGCCCTGGATATGTACATACCACACTCATACAACATAAATTACATTACCATAGCTTTCGTTTTCCTTTCTACATACAGGTGGCTGCAGTCATCATACACATGCACATGGCAGATAGCATTCTAACAGTACATAAGGTTCGATATCTATGTTGACAGAGGTAATATCCCCTCTCTACTGGTCACCCATGACACCTATCATATCATACAACACCGTATGTGGCATGCATGTATTTAGACATGTCCACCTAATGCAATGCCTACAAACATACCCAAATAACAGGACCATAGGACCTACACAAGGCCTGTATTGACAGACTCAGAGTAATCCAGCTCTGCTCTGTATGTTCCTGAGTAGTCACAGGTGATATGTTCATGAAATGTACAGCCATGTGTGGCCACAGCTCCTACATATACCCCATGTCAACAATTGCAAGCCATGCATGCTTTGTGCTGTCTGGACATTAACTTTAGTACCACAATATCCAGTACATGCTGGGGTGAGATGTTTACAAGCCACAGAACTCACACATGCTTTAATGAGTGTACTGCCTAGCTCTAACACAGCACATTGCTGGCACTCTTCCAGTACACATGAGGTGTGTGTGGCAAATATGATGTGCTTCCTGTTGACCATTACAGTGCCCTGGCTTCACCAAGGCACTGTCAAGAAACAGTTTGTTGGAGCATGACATGGAATAATGCTGTGTGTGTCACACTGATATGTGCTGTTGTAATATATGTACACTTGGCTACTTGGTGAAAGTGGTGGTGTCCTACCAGTACATGAATACAGCATCCATTATGGTGTAATGCTCAGCTATGTTTCACACATGGCATGGGGAAGGTGTGGAATGTATCCTCTTGACTGCTAGTGCAAGTACTGATGTAGACCACATATGTGTACATGTATTGCTGTTTGTGTAGATTCCATGTGTGTTTAGTGTCTGATGTCTGAAGGTGACTGTTGTCTTATTACATCATGCTGTTGCAATACAGCCTCAACATTCTCAACTGTATATGGTGATATGCTCTAAGTACAGTAAGCCGTACATGAGGTATGGGCAGATGTTTGGACATGACTACTAAGTGGTGGGGCTTCTTTGCAGATAAATGATTACTGAGGACAGCTTACTGGTGTGTTACAACCAGTCCTACAATAACCTGTGTACCTGCTAAGGTCAGGTTTTGTTAAGTGAAGTGGAAGACAGACAATGTAGAATGCTGTAAGGGTGACACTGAAGGCAAACCTCATGACACCTGTAACAGTAATACCTCCCCTGTGCATATATTTTGCATATATCAGCACAGTTGTCAAAGGAAAGAGTCAGTAAGCATTGTACCGGATGCGATAGTGCTGTACTTCTGTAGTACCTATCATGAGATAGGCAGGTGTTTGATTCACAGTACTGGCATGTGTAGATGTTTGTGTCCATATATGTCATGTATGGTTGGGAATAAATCCCACATGTTATCACTCTCCTGAACACTGTTGTTGACACCAGTACAGAGTGAAGTGTAGAAAGAAAGGCATAGGCAGGTGGTTAAACCTCACACATGTAAAGTGCCTGTATGTGTGTGACATAGGTGTATATCTTTGTGAATGCCAGTGTGTGTGTGTGTGTGTGTGTGTGTGTGTGTGTGTGTGTGTGTGTGTGTGTGTGTGTGTGTGTGTGTGTGTGACTGTCTGTGTGTATGGCTGTCTGGTTCTTGGAATGAGGCTGTATTTTACCATAGTGAAATGTTAATGCCTCCTCCCCCCATCTACTCAATGCAATCTAGCATCCCTGTTGATATCATCAGTCATAGATGGGCATACTAACTGCCTGTTAACATGTACACCCTGGGATGTGACTTGTTGTTACATAGCCTACTGATGGACCTCCCCTCCCCTCATACACTCACTGCACTGTAGTATTCCTGTTGATGTCCTCGATCTTAGGCCATTCCAACTACCTGTACATGTGTAATCTCTGTGGCGCATCTTGTAATTGCGTAGTACTATAATGATGATATGCACATAGGCAGGGGTTCTCATCCGAACACTGGCAACTATGTGTATGTGTCAGAGTGTGTGTTACTGTGTCTGTGAATCTCTGAGTGTGTGGGTGTGTCTGTGTTTGCATGCTGTCATGGCAGTGGGTATTACTGCTTTCTAATGAGAAGCCACTATTTCCACTGGCCTTTACCCTTGTCATCTGGCATACCACTCTTTTACCCACTCCGTGCTCCAGGTAACTATACCTGTGATGTCACCCACTATGGATGTGATGGCTCTGAACACAGTAGCTTACTACACAGCTATCATGCTCTTGAATCATTAGAACAGTAAACATAATTGAAACATGGGAGAATATAACTGTGATGTGGAAGCTACAAAGTGCATGCAGGTATTGTCATACTGACATGTGGGTAGTCAACATGTACATATGGGACTCTCGCAAACACCAACATCCCCTGGCACATGCAACTACACCTGAAAGAGGAAGGCAGAACGTCAAGATCAACATGCTGTTAGTTACACGATACATACTGTCAAACGTACAAAATGCATTCTAAAACTGCAATACATGGTATGTCTGCTGCCTGTCAACACTACTCAACAATATTAATCTACAATTGTCTACCTAGTATGTTCACCCTGTGCATCAGACCATATGAACATGTCCCTGCACCGATGGTGTGGATGGCAGGGATGCGGCACAGGCATCATCATATGCACAGGGTGATAATGTTTGCCAGAAGTCTAGGCTGTGCAATTGGATGACATAATGTGTGTGTGTTAGGGCCTGTGATATCATTGGGCATGTGTGGATGTTATGGTGTGTGTTTTGAGGTGCCCTACAATTGTTTCCAGTATGTGTGCATGCATGCACACAGGTCTGGCATGTAGCTGGCCTACACAGGGGTAATATTGACAGGTGCAGACTGTACAAGGCAGGTTTTACAATTCACAGTGTCCGGCCATGGCCATGTGACCTGCGCCTGCCAGGGGTTGCATAGACAGTACCAGGCAGAGGTCCAGATTGGGTACCATCTGATGATACATGCCCACTGGAATCATGTCCCTGTTGGGATCATCCGGGACCACGTGCACATGGCCTGCTGTGTCCTGGTGTGAACTGCACAGAACCAGCTGCACTGCTGCTGCTACCGCCACTATAGGAGTGGGCATATGCAGTAGCATGTTCATGTAGACCTTCAACAGGTGATGTACCTGACCTATGTCCACATGTCCAATGCCTCACTCCAACCAGATGTTCCAGCACAGACATTCCCTGCTCGAGGATTGCCATGCCATGGTCAAGGACTCCCACCATGTCACCCAATCATGTATCCAAAACATCTGCAAGATGACAGTGAGCATTTGCAAGTGCCTGGATGTTGTCAGTTAATGAATGGACAGCAGCCCTCTGAAGCCTCATACCTTCTCTGTTGTTCCATTTAGCACGTGCCTGTGCCTCCATTACAGCCTGAAACATGCATCTGGTGACTCCAGCTGATGTGCTTGGTCTTACAGGGGCATGTTGGCCAGTGGTCCTCCTACAAGCAGCACTGGGCACATGCCTGTGTGGGACATCACCAGTCTGTTGACTGGGATCATGGTGTGCAGGCACACCTTCCATAGTCACCGCATTTCCTTGTTCCATGTTACCACCTGGCAACTGTCCTTCCTCTATGGCCAGTGGTGATAGGGTATGTGCAGACAGGGGAACTGTGTGCGAGGATGAGGGGGAGACAGGTGGAATGGCAACCAATGGCACAGATTCAGCCCCTGACAACCCTACCTGTGCCTCAATCATACTATCATCATCACTGCTAGAGTCTCTGGGGACACTAACATCAGGTGGACTGCAGTTGGGCAATGCACCTACATCAACACCTGTGAGGGGAAGACAAGAACTGTACATTACAAGTTATACCAGACACACACAGACAGACAGACAGAGACACACACACACACACACACACACACACACACACACACACACACACACACACACACACACACACACACACACACACACAGACACACACACACACAGACAGAGGGAGACACACACATACAGATACACTCACACAGACAGACATACACACAGACACACACACACAGACACAGACAAACACACAGACACACAGACACACACAGGCACACACAGACACAGACAGACAGGCAGACACAGGCAGACAGAGACACACACAGACACAGACACACACACACTGACACACACAGACACACACACTGACAAACACTGACACAGACACTGACAGACACACTGACACACACACTGACATACACATAGACACACACAGACACACACAAACACACATGCTACATACAGGTGATATGGCAGATGGCATTCAGCTTAGACAATTATAGTTTCAGCTTAGGCAATTATAGTGGTAGTTATCATACATCCCTGAGTTGCACACAACAGCATGCATGTGTTATAGCAGACAGCATGCACCTTACATAATTATAGTGGTGGTTAGCATACAAACCTGTATTGCACCATTTGTGTTAGTAGCCTATGACCCATACCTGCGACATAAAGCATGCACTTTGCACCATTGCACTGCACTATCATGGTGTGTGCAACATACACCACATGTTAACAGACCATCGTTGACCTTTGTGCATCTGCCACTGATGCTTTGTGTTGGCCACCGCGCCTATGTGTGAGGACATGAGCAGTAGGGTATGTAGACTGCATACTATGTTTGCCTGAGCCCTAGCTTGCATAACTCCACCAAAGCAGTGCATGTCTGTTCAACATTATTCCACCTACCCCTGAGCTGAGTGTAGACATTGTGTATGTGGCTGTACACACATGTTTGACATGGCTGTCCCTACTTTGCAATGGTGCCACAGACCAGCACAGGTTTACAGTACACCAGCCTGCTGTGTGGCATATAACCTTGCCAATCACATGTAGTATGCCATGTCATCTGCTGACGTGTTGAATGACAAGCATACATGTGTAACACAATGGTGTCCTTTCCAGTCTACAGTATGGCAATGGTGTCCCAATGCAGGGACGTGTTATACTAACATGAGCCTTCAGCTGATGCAATGTTGTCTGTCAACCCTACAAATATGCAGGGACATACTGCATATTGAGCTGATGTGCATAGCCATTGCAGGGCATCATGTGGCTTCACAATTACTATACAGTGTGAGCTACTGACACAGTTCATAGCCATGGCTATGTTCATATACATACATATCTAATGCGGAATGTGACCCACATCAGTGAGGTGTATACACAATAAACCCTAATGTGGAATGTGTGACACAGGTCAAAGAAGGGTATACGGATGACACCCCTGCACATTTGCAACCATATTACTGATACCTGGCAACTATGCCCACACATGGCTAACTTACAAGTACTCTATGTCCCATATGCCATCTGTGTACCTCACACACATGAGGAGCAGGCATGACAGTGATGTCTGACACCAGCAAGTTGAATGTACTGTATATGTGGCTTGATGTGGATGTATGTGTATGTTGTGCAACACATGTATGTATTTGGATACTGTATAGGTGAATGCTTCCATGTCGTGACACACTCCAGATGTTCAAGACATGTTATGTGGTGGTTTCATGTTATGCCTACACAAGCTGTGCACAGGCCTTTATGATGTTTAGTGTTTCACATCTGCAATATCACCATTACACAAAGGCCATAGTTGTATTGTGTTGAGCCAGTGTACAACAGGGTGTACACACATGTACATCACTTCTACTGTGCGTGTTGCTTCATGTTTCTGGCCATCCTCCATGGCCATGTGTACACATGTTCAGTCCAATGGTTGTGATGGCCATCTTAGTTCACATGTCAGTGTTATCTCATATGACATACACCCATAGATGTCATATGCTCCACTGAGGACAGATTTATGCAGACAAAGGGTGGTATGTATGGGATGTAAGACATATTTTTGCAGGATAGTTGAGCAGTGTTGCAGTCAGCCCACTACATGTCATGGACATGTCTGATAGCACATGACATTGTGTGAAATTCATAGCAAGGGTATACTCCAAAAGGGTGTATCCTGTGGGCCAGGCATACTCCAGCTCCAACATATTTAGAGTGTGTGCACACATATGCTCTCTGTACAGTACTGTTCGTATTCCCAACATGTGTAATACTGATATGTACTACCTGTCCCTACAGTGGAACACACCTCCACCATTGTATTCACTGTTGTCCACACATATAGCAATGACAGTTTGGAAGATTTAGTGTAGGTATTTCATATAGTCTGATGGTATTTTCAGGGTTGGATATCAACTATAGCATGTATGGTAATAGTGATCTAGTAGGCTATATGCCCTGGGACATTTATGAGCCTAGGCAAACAGGTTAAATAGCTGTAGGCAACAGAGAGGTAAGTTTCAGTGGCCAGTTCAAGCAGTGCCACAGAACTGATACACATGGTTACTGATATATTTGGCATGTGGTCATCACACCATGTCACAGAGAGGGGCAATGTGCAGCTTCACTGGACAGGGATGCATAGTATGGCAAGAGTATGTTAAGTGTATAGGACAGGTTTCTGACAGGCATGTTGTGATCCTTGTACTAGAAAGGTGGATGTCCATGACGTATGTGTTTATTTGGGATCAGGATGTGTTAAGTGTAGCATGTTTAACGCCTCTGGGTTGGACATGCCTTTATTCAGGCTAGGCTGCATGCTACATAGTGCAGCTAGGGATTGTGAAGGGCAGTGTAGGCCATCTACACATGGGCAATAACCCTTAAAGGAAATATGTGATCTATTTTGGGTCACATGGGTGTTGAGTATGGCTGAGCAGTTATTTCTATATTCCTGGATGGCACCCTGTCATGATTAGGGGTGCCACATATGACTACCTATCTTTTGTGGTGACATAACTATCAAAGGGAAGTACTGTCCAGCTGCATCCTGTACACACAGTTGCCATTATGTTAACCGCTGCCTAGGTGGTAGTTAATGGGTACAGGGTTTGTAACATAGGGGATGACAATGCAATACTTAGCTGTCAGATTGTGGCCATACATCACACACCACACATCTGACACACTAAGGCCCTTCTGTATGTTGAACGCAGCACACAATGAGTCAATTATTGCTCCTAGTTCATAGTCATTTGCAAACATCAATAGGCTGATGACTTCTGTGTTAGTCTGTGTGGTATAGATAACAAAAAGGTGGAGTACCAGGAATGACCCCTGTATTACTGTGGCTGGCACTGGTTTGATGTGTGTGTATTCGTCAGACACCTTCTGTAGTGTGGGTTCTGCCAGCAGTCCAGTTGCCAACCACTCCTGTGACATAGGAATATACACCTAGTTTACTGAGTGTAGCTGGAACACAGTATTGGTGATAGTGTCCTATGACCTAGCAAGGTCATGATATGCAGTGTGAATCAACCCTACTGTCATCTACATCTTTACAGAGTACATCAATTATGTTGACCATGGTTCATGGCCGTACAGACCAGACTCAGCAGGGTAGTTGTGCACTATGTCCCATTATCAATGGTGTCTCCCCCTTTGTGGGATGTGGTAACTGTTGCTGTGCACCATTTGGTGTGTACACAGCCTGACATGGAGCTATGATTGAACATGATGTGTATGTGGATAGCTGAATGTTCTTACATTTGTGTAGGATACACCCTGGGATGTTGACAGGACCCATGAAAGCTGTATATATGGCTTTAGAGAGTGCAGCTTGTACCTGCATAGTCGTTAGTACAGGGGCCCTGTAGTGTACATGGATCTATTACTAAGTGTACCTGTTGGAGGTGGGGGGAGGTAGGAGTGGGTTTAGTTTCTCTGAGACCCTATCTGGATGAATGGGTGCTATTTCTGTAGGTGCAGTACTTCCCATGCCATAGTGCTGTGCAGCACGGCAGGTCTTGTCATTGCCATTATGATTAATGACACAGCTAAAGAATGCTCTGTGCTTGGCCTCATAATATGTGGCTGATTAGTTTCACAGTAACTTTGTGTGGTTTCATATGGTGTATCTGCATTTTACTGAGGCTGACCAGGGATCACCTACACTCATGTGTGTTCACTCTTGCAACAGTTACTACCTTCTGTGGTACAGTTTAAAGCATGGTAACACCAGTTTGCCTACTTGTTTGTGTTGGGCTGAATTGTGGTTCTGTTTCAATGGCACAATCACTGCACATATGTGACTGCTTAAGGTTCATTTGTGTAGGATTCAGCATTTGCACATGCATTTTCCATCTGCATGGGTGTCATGGCACTCCCCACTCTGCTCTTAGGAAACATAACATTGGCAATGGAGACAAAATATGTGTAGCATACTGTTAGCCCTGTTTGTGTGACTACTGTGATCCAGGTCAGTGGAGATGATGGAATCCAGCATGCATTGAGTGCAGGTGTTGGTACATGAGGGGTCTTCCCAGTTCATAATGGAATAGTTGAGAGTAGCCATTATTATGATTCTGTCTTAAACCTAATCTTCCCCATTACAGCACATTATGACAGTTGGGAAGTCCGCGGCCTGGTGGGTGATCTGTCTCAAGGTGCATTTTGAATTCCACTTTGGCACAAAGGTAGTTGCTCAGCATAATACATCTGATGTTATGCAAGTGCAGTTAGCATGGGGGTATACATATCCTACAGGAATATGGACACACCTGCGGCCCATGTGTTCCAATAAAGGATAATGGGCAAGAGGTGAGGTATGTGTTATAACATGGTCATGCAGGTGTGCTCTCCGGAGCGTTGAAACATATCTCAGCCACTGCACAGATATGTTCTCTATGTAAGGGATTGACATATGTGTGTCTGTACAGTGTTTCTGACATGTATCATTGTGCAGCGAGACCCGCAGTTTATTGCTTGGCTGTCCCTGTAACAGCAGTGGACCCTCACTTGAACTGTGCATGATGAAGGCACTAAAGGGGAAGCATGAGCCCTAGGCAGTATCCAGATTCCTAGGGGTGACAGGTGCAAGCCCTGTCTGGCAAAGCATCATGGTCTGTCAACCATGTTATCCCAGGATGATAGATACTGGATACCCTGTGACATGCACCACTACATTAGACAATTGTGGAATACAATCCTGTTGTCCCTATACTGCAGTATCATTCTGGCCAATGGCAGAATGCTGCCCAGGCCTTGGGACATGCTTGCATGGGCTACAAGACCTGATAGTTCCTACATGTGTTTCCATGCAGTCCAGGCTACTGCATCACAGGTCCTGCACAACAACATTGAATATGCCAGAGCCAAGTGTATAGTTTAAAAGGTGGTCTGAGTGTATGAGTATGTGGCTTATCATGGCAGACAGGCAGCTGACAGTATGTATGTCCTCGTATAGCTCAGTGTGTAACATAGTGCTAGAATTTGCATTCACAAATGAGTACTGTTGGGCATGTTTCCAGTCATGTGTTCAGAGGTGTGGCACAATTATGCAAACTATGTCATACAGTTTGTGTATGTCGGTGTCTGTCTCTTCCTGCTTGGGGGGGTCACTTGTTTGGCCAGATACTTAGACGCATCTGTGAATATGTGTGATTTCCGGTAGTGTGTGTGGGTGTCCTTACTGTGTTCTGGTAAGGGTATGTGTTGGTTGTGTTGATGAGCTGCATGTGTTAACCTACACCTCATGACTGTCCAGTCCAGTCATGGCTGTTGACTGGGCTGCCTTCCAACTTACCCCAGTAGCTGCATCCCAAACAATGTGTGGGGCATGGTGTTAGGTGGGTCTGGCAGTGTACATAGCATAGAGATTACATTCCCCCAGGATGGCCACATACACAAAGCTGACATTAGGAAACACCAGTAGCTGACTAGTGGACATGCCTGTATGAGCATTCAGTACTACAAGTACCAAGTACTGTATTTAGTTTACGTATTGCCTATGAAGATGTTTTAGACAGTGATGCTCACATGTAAATATTTGTGTTATGGACGTTACAACACTGACTATTATGGAAACATTGTAGCTACCTTTAGCAGCAATCCTCCTCTGAGGAGCACATCACATCCTGTTAGTTGATTACAGATGATGCAAGTGTCTACAGGTCTGTTTCTTTCTCTGGGTATATACTCACATATCCACCAGGACCATGAGCTCTGTTGGGCACAGACACCCACTCTCCAAACAGAATCATGTATCAATAGGCTCTGATGCCACTGTCAACATGATCAGGATATAATCAGATAGTGTGAGCCATCACCTATGATGCAGCTATTACACATGGGCAGCTGTCTCCAACATCTTACACTCCTACTGCAGATGTTACACTGGAGTTAAAGAAGATATGCAACCTGTTTCATTACCAGTGCTGTGCACTACCTTACATACAGTATGTGCAGGCAGCTGTTAGGTTGGCAATGAGAGGTTGGGCTATACAAACCTTGGTAGTTCAACCAGTGTGTCTGTACTCTCAATATCCACTCTATGTAGGTGTGCACATAGCCATTTGGCCCAGCCCTGTAACAAGGGTCACTACACATTTGCATAACATGTACACATGCACAGCTGTTATTGCTTGCAAATGATAGTAGAGAGGTGGATATTACATGTGTTATGTGCATGGATAGTTACCTGGCTCTTCCAATTATCTTTGCTATCATGCTGCTAACTTGTCAGATGAATACTAATGCTATGTATCCTGTCATTGAGTATTGTAATTGCCAACAGACATAACTACTGTTTGCATAACATAACAGAACTGCTATGGAGAATAGAAACCGATCTGCCTAGAATACTGTACATTAACACAGTTATTGGCACATTATCCCGCAATGCACACCATATTTGCACAGTAAGCCCACCTTTAACATGTTCATCTTACTTATACACCTATACATATGTCAACTGTTACAATATATCGACATATACTATTCCTTGTTATAGCACATACTTGTTGGACCAATCCTGACACTGACAATGGCTGGAAGCGAATTGGTGGGTTCCAAGCCCATATCATCCCTTGTGGTGTATGTGGAATATGCCGTGTGACCTACAGCAGTACACACATAGAATACTACAAGCATTACTACTGCTCAACAATACATCACTACAAGATCGCTATTTCCAATATATGCATTGATTACACTGTAATTCTTACAGTACAGGTACTACATACACAGACATACTACATGTTATACATACCATCTTAGTAATCGGAGATGTTATTAACTAGTGTATTACTCATTTTCAGTTCGTCTTTCAGTGTTTTGTACTGTCCTACAGGTAGATACAGATGGTTTGAATGTGTGACAAGGCAACCTTTTATAGTTACAGATCAGTAACATGTGCTATCCCGATGACCAATTGGTGTTCCTAAGTAGCTAATTACATGCACATCAGCTGTGCTGCTACTGCCTTAGCCAATACCATGGCTACAGTGGAGTATAACTGAGTACTCCATTTGGGCATTGTCCCTTTGCCTTACTTGTGAAGAAGACAGCGTGGAAGTTTTGTTTGGAATCTATTGCAACAGCTGCATGGAGACGAACAGTAATATATTGTGTGCAATACCTAGAGGAGTTTGTCTAAATGTGAGTACTGCTGTTATATTTCTGAACATTGCTACTTGTGCAGGGTTTGTCTGTACCTAATACTTCTGTATATGTTTCAGTCTGGCTAAGTTGTTTGACCAGCTAAAGGCTGCATAGTTATGCATATAATGTTAGGGGGTTTACAGTGTGCTTACCAGACATATTTAGTTTGGTGTTACTGTGTATCATACTGTGCTAATAATCAGTACTCGGTAAAACTTCCTGGTGTACGAACCTTCCAACCCTCTGAAATGGGATTAGTTCATACAAACCCTGTTACATCAGCAGCTGTTCAATTGTATAATGGCAACTATTTCACATACGGCCATGTTAGTGTGTCTGTGTCCAAGTATGTTAAGGTTTCAGCAGATGTTGTACAGTAGTTGCATAATTGGTTATGGTATGACAGTATGTATTGATGCAATTATTTCGGTTGTGGGGTAGATGTTGGTGGGTGTACATAGCACATGCAGGTGTGCAGGAACCCCTTTTATATAACGTCTATATGTGTGTGGGTGTTCTCTCCTTATGTGAACACCTATCCCTTAGTGGACTAATACTATGGTAATTGCAGGCTGATTCTTCCTGTATAGCCTGCAGGTACTGTTAGTCCTTGAATCCTTTTGGCAATACATCGGAATGTAATAATGTTTTGCAAAATGAAAGCTGTCTGTTTAATTTTGTCATGGTTATTTGCAGTAATTGCAGTTGTGTTGGGACTGTGTACATAGAACATATTTGTAATAGTGTATTGGCATATACTCTTCATATGTTATGTTCATATTGTTTGGGGGGGGCAGAATGTGTGATTGCTAGGGTCCATGTTATACTCAGATATGGACACTTTGGATGCTGTCTACAGACATGTATGTATGTGTATATGTATATATATATATATATATATATATATATATATATATATATATATATATATATATATATATGTGTGTGTGTGTGTGTGTGTGTGTGTGTGTGTATATATATATATATATATATATATATATATATATATATATATATATATATATTTTTTTTTTATTTCAGTAGAGGCCCGGGGAGATAAGCTCCACTTATAAAACTTTACTGATGCTAAGTATAAAAACTGTTAAGAACTACATTCTAATATAAAAAATAAGTGGTATAAAAAGTAATGGAGTGAAGAAAGTATGGTAGAACAAGATAGCAAGAAGTATCTAATAACATTTGCATAGGGAGGGAAATGGAAATAGCTGAAAAGAAAGTGAATTTAGATTGGGGTGAAGTAAGTCAGATGAACATGAAATAATGTTAGTCAGGGTTGGTACAGGGGCACAGCCATTGTGTTTTGAGGTAAAGCTTGAGTTTCTTTTTAAAGAGAGATTTTGAGGGAATAGATGAGAGTTCAGACGGAAGCAGGTTCCAATATTTTCCAACAGTGTTTGAGAAAAGAGAGTCTCCGGCCTTGTTGTTTGATTTGACCGTGTCTATAAGAAGTTTGTGTGCAGATCTAAGGGACTTTAGGTTGTGGTATGGGTGAATCAGGCTTGATAGTATAGGGGTTTTGTCAGGTTGATAAAGAATTTGATGGGCTATGCTAAGCTGGTTAGTTTTTAGTTGCTGTTGATATTCAAGCCAGCCTAGTTGTTTTAGATTATTACAGTGGTGGGTTCTGTAAGGGTTTCCGGTGGCAAATCTGGTTATGTTGTGGTAGGAGTTTTCTAGTTTTGACAGATTTGTTTTGGATAATTTAGTAAAAATTGGGGAGGCATAGAGAAGGGGTGAGATAAGGTGGGTGAAGGCTATAGTTGCTCTAGATTCTGGAGTGAGGAAAGGTTTGAGTCTGTAGAGAGAGCCTATTTTTTTGTTAATGCTTTTTAGTGTGTTGTTAATATGGGTATCGAAGTTAAGGTTGTTGTCTATGGTAATGCCTAGTAGTTTGGTAGTTGACTCTTGTGATATAGGTGTGCCATTTGCTGATGTTATGGTAAAATCAATGAGGGGAGATTTGCTTGAAGGTGTAAAAAGGAGCAGCTTAGTTTTTTTAGGGTTGAGTAGTAGACAATGCTGGGAAAACCAGTCTTCTACAGAGTTAAATATGTGTTTTGTAAGGGAATGAAGGTGTGATACAGATGTGGCGGAGCAGATAAGTGTTGAATCGTCTGCGTACTGTATGCATGTGCCTTGGGGAGCCACATGGTGTAGGTCATTGATAAATAAGGAAAATAGCAGGGTACCTAGTATAGAACCTTGTGGGACTCCAATGCTGACAGGTAGCTGGGAGGATAGAGTGGAGTTCCAGAGTACTGCTTGATGTCTGTTTTGTAAGTAGGACTTAAACCAGTTAAGAGATTGGGTATCAATTGAAGTGGATTGGAGAATGCGAATGTGTATTTGGTGGCTGACCATGTCAAAGGCTTTGGATAGATCTAAGAAAAGTGCTGAGGAGAGAGTGTTATTGTTGCGATTTTTGTTGATTGTGTCTGTAAAGGAGAGGAGGGCAGTGGTGGTACTGTGGGATGGTCTGAAACTGTGCTGGGTGTTAGAGAGTAGGTTATTATGGAGAAGGTGTTGAAGCAATTGTTTGTGTATACACCTTTCCATGATCTTAGATAAGGGTGAAAGAAGGGCTATGGGGTGGTAATTAGATATTTCAGTAGAATTTCCACCCTTATGGAGTGGATAATGTGGGAGATTTTCCAGAGTTTAGGGACATATCCTTCAGTGATGGTTCTGTTGATCAGAATTGAGATTGGTAAGGCTATTGCTTTAGCTGCTAATTGCAAGTATTCTGCGGGTAATAGGTCAGCAGAGGAGTACATGGTTTGAGTTTTTTAGAAGGGAGAGAATATAAGTAGTTGGGACTGGTTGGAAGTGAAAAGTAGGGGGTGGGTTTATTTTGCTCATTGACATGTTTGCATTTTTGATGGGAAGTTGACTTGCTAAGGTTTGAATAGTTTCTGTGAAGAAGGAATTAAAGGAATTTGCTGTTTGGTTGGGGTTATTTATGTCAGAGCCTTGTGGGTTGGGTGTGACAGGTTTACTTGGCTGTAGTAATTGGTTTATGGTTGCCCAGAATGTTTGGGTGTTGTTTTGGGGAGAATGTTATGGTTTCAGGTAGTAATTTTTTTTATCGTTCATTATTAATTTCTTGGTCTCATTTCTTAGTTGCTTAAAGGTTTGGAAGTCTGTGGTGTTTTTAGTTAAGCGAGATTTGTTCCAGGCTTTATTCCTGAGAGTGATTTTTTGTTTGGTTTCTATTGATAGCCAAGGGGCAGGTTTAGTTTTGTTTCTGATGGAGCGTGAGGGGGCATGATAGTTGAGGATAGTTAGAAACTTAGCATTAAAGACATCAACAGCTTCATCTAGTTGAAGATGTTTTAAGGGTGTCCAGTTGCATGTTTCTAGTTCATTTTGAAATAACTCCACGTTGAATCTTTTTTTGGATCTGATTGTTCTGGTTATTACTTGGGTAGGAGGGTTGGTTTTAAGCCTGATGATGTAGGTTAGTAAGTGGTCACTCATGTCATCAGGGAGTGTTCCTGTTTTATAGGTATGGGGTTGGTTGTTGGTGAGTATCCAGTCTATGGTACTTTCTTTTTTGTTAGCTTTATTTATTCTATATATATCTATATGTATATGTATATAGATATATACATTATTGCATATGTTTATCTGTACCTCCATAGATGTGTAGATGTTTTTAACCTATCTATATAGCTACATATATATGTAGACCTGTATATATCGACATGTCTCTATGTATCTCTCTCTCTCATAGGTACATCCCAGATAGCTTAGTGTTAGGTTACTCTAAGGATGGAGTACATGGTTAAGGGTTCTACTCATTGAAGATGTTATTATTTTACCTCTCAGAGAAGGCACTGGTAGGGAAAGTGTGAATAACGCACATTTATGCGGTTGTGAGCAGGTTTGCCTGTGGTCTGCGCAACGTTAATCAAAGGTCAAACGTGTGAAGCGCTTCTCCGTTTACCTTATTTCAGCACAACTTACCATCATCCAAACACATGGAAACCTGCTTACAACTGCTTAAGAGTGCTTTAATCCACCTGCATCCAAAAGCCCTTATTTTGGCCCTCAGAATAACCTAACAGCCCTTGCACCTGGGACCATGAACATCACAGTCACTGACTTTACCACTAAGGCATCTGAGATATGTACGAATGTTATGATGTTTAGAATATACATTGTACTACAGATATTCCTCACTACTGAAAACAAATGTGACATTCAGTTGGTGTACATATGTCTGATACATGTTAATGTTCATATGTTTGTGAAAGTAGGTATTGCAATGTGACATGACAGGGTGTATTATGATGGAGTAAGGTTCTTGCTTTGTGTCCTTTTTATATCATCTCCATACTCCATGTATGCCCCTCTAGTTCACTTATTGGACATCTGACCCAGGCTCTCCTTGATGCATGATTGCATTACCCATCATTCCTCCCCCACCCCATTCTTCACATACACAACAGCCACCCCTTCTATGGTGAATTAGTTTAATATTAATTGTTATAATACCAGAGCCGCATGTGTTTTGTGTACACTCCAATTCCTTTGGAGTGCTTCTGTGTCATGAAGTGTGTTCATACATGTTTATATGGCTATTGATGTAACTGTATAATACATATATATATATATATATATATATATATATATTTATTTATATATATATATATATATATGTATATATATGCAGACATCACTGACATATATATATATATATATATATATTTATATATATATATATATATATATATATATATATATATATATTTCGTATTAGTTTGTAACAGTAATACATCTGTAGACTGGAATGTGTTGGTTCACAAACTACAGTACATTACAATGTACAATACATATGTACACAAAGTCACTGTCCCATTTGTGATCATTACAGTGGAATGCATATGGTATAAGGTGTAGTCTCAAGACCATGAAACATGTGTACACCTTGGATGGCTTAGTGGTACGTCCCATGACTATAGTGTGCATGGTCCAGGGTTCGACACCTGTGATGCTTTATGAATGTTTTTTACTTCAGAATAAGGCTCATTTAAGCAGTTGTAAGCATGTTTAAAAGTGTTTGTGTGACATTATAGCAAAGGTTAAACACAGTTAAACAAACTTTATAAAGTATAACCTGTGCGTGCAAACATGGCCAAATCCGCTAACTACTCCGGATATATACATGTCAGTGACGTAACATCTCACTGTGTACTGACATAACGTTACATTCTCTGTTGACTGTACTCTCCTGCACACATGGGTTTATATGGGTGATTCGAATGTTTATTATACAGACGATTACTACCTATATCTGCAAGCTGTGGTTAAGGTATACTTTTGCACATGATAATCATCCCTGCCTTTATCGGGATTGTAACCTTGAATGCACAGATACTATGCAGATGGTGTAACCATTACACTGTTGACATTAACGTTGCTTCCGCCTATTTTCTATTTAGATTATTTCTATGTGTAAGCTAGGCTAAGCAAAGGGTGGGAGCCCCCAAGCTCACTGAGCTTCACGTACTCTTGACATAACAACATATAACAAATGTACTGTGAGACAATACATTACATTCCTAACTACATTAGGTATAGCCCTTCACTGTCACACTTCAAAGGAAACCTTGTTGTGTGAATGGGTAACAGACTATACACCCCTGGAATCATGTGTCCCAAACCATACAGCCAGGGGGTGAGGAAGCCTGTCTAGTTTTATAGCTGCAAGACCTGTTGGGGGAATTGAATGGTGTTGAATTGCCACATTAACATGCCCTCTTTAGATCACTAAGTGCCCCTATCACCCTCCACAACCCCAGTCTTCAACAGCTTCCAGAAAATCTGCCTGGAATTGCTTCATTGGCTATGCTTGACAGAGGCTCAGTTACTTCATCAATGGTGTGGGTAAGGCCAACACACTGTAGCTATGCTTCTAATTGTCCTTGGGCAGATAGGTAGTAGGCTATCTGTGAACCCCTAATGTGCATGCCATCACAGCCATAATATGTGAATAAACAGACCTTCAGATCACAATATACAGTGTGAACTCACCATGTAGTCAGGAAACAGTTGAGTACAGCAGGAACATACAGAACACTGATACTTAGTCACTCCAAAAGCCTATCTTGGAAGCTAGAAGACTTGTATAAGTTTAAGGCTTTCTATTGCTTACCAGTAGGTTACCTACAGGGAAGATGAAAAACAGGCACAGATGGGGAACATGCATGCAATGATACCATACCGGCCTATCTGTCAGCCTTAGGCTTTGGAATACTGGCCAAGGCTATTGGAACCCCCATGGTGCCTTATTTAGGAGAGTCTCGAAGGTGAATACCAGCTCCGTAAACAACACAATAGCAAATTCAATGAGGATTATTCTACTCAACACCAGGGGTTGTGATCACAACATGCATGCACTCACAGCACTCCTCAGGATGGACAACATCAACATCTGTGCATTAAGTGAAATCTGTCTTAAGGCTCCTGAGAGCACACCAGCACTACCAGACTA
Organism: Protopterus annectens; assembly: GCF_019279795.1. NCBI lineage: Eukaryota > Metazoa > Chordata > Ceratodontiformes > Protopteridae > Protopterus > Protopterus annectens. Next base: position 102,085,635 of record NC_056727.1, on the reverse strand, counting down.
CATCCCATACCACACATTTCAGCCACAGAACATGGACTGACAGACATGGAGGGGCTGTATCCATACTCATCAGGGATACCTACACCTCCAGATTAGTGGGGCAGCATGATACCTCTGTGATCATCCATGTGCAGCTAACATCAGCCACAACTGCAATGTGGAATGCGGCCTGCTGCAGATCACCCTCCATGACCCAGGACCACCACTCCTCCTACCTGGAGACAGTGGAGAACATGACAGTCCTAACGCACACCCTGGCATTGGTCGATGTCAACTACCATACCATTAACTGGGAAACATACTCCGGTACTCACTTCCAGGACCAGCGCTTCCTGGAATGTATCACCTCATATGCCCTGTATCAGGTGGTAACCTCCCTAATGTGGGGTGGAAACTACTAGATGTGGTCATCACAAACATGGGCAACAGGTGCACCACAGCGGAGGTTAACCATTCACTGACCATGAACTATTCACTGTTTCCACACTATAGCATCTCCCCCACCCATGGATACCACAGTGTATACCTTTGCTACAGCTAAATTTACACTACTAGTGACAGGGGAGGGGGGTTTCACAGCCCCCACTCTAAGGGGAAACACTGCTCAAGATACAGACAGATTTACAAATGCAGTCTATAAGTACCTACACGGATGTATGGATCGTGCCATCACTGGTAAACCAAGACTCACTCCTCTTAGACAAGGACACTGGTCTGATGGACCTCTGCAATAAACAGACTATATTACAGACGTAGGACAGTTTTATAGACACACAGCAAATCCCAAGAAGGGCAGACATCTGTGACCACTATTAGTATGATATGTAGGTCCCTCATGACATCATCCAAGGCTAACATCAGCACGAGAATACACAAGGATTCGAAAGATAACCACAAAGCCTTCTTTGGCTATGTCATGGATCTAAGTGGTGACACACAGATTTGCACTGTGCTGGTGAAATATAGCACAAAATATGCTGACCTTATTGATATTGCCAACATCCTTGCAGATACATTCGATGCATACTTCACCTCCTAAAGAGCCCACAACACTACCCGAAAGGTACAGTATCCCAACCATCAGAGACACACACAGGTGGAAATGGTCCTCTCTAACAGCAGAACACAGCGTCAATGGAGGCAGAAGGTTGACCCAGACTGCATCTTGCAAACTGTACAAGACAACCTGCCCCCCACCTAATTAAGCATTCCTACCTCAGCCTCTCCACAGGCTACATGCCCATACAATGGCATGTGGCAATGGTTATTCCACTCCATCAAGGTGGAATCACAAATGACTATGGTAACTACCACCCCATAAGCCTGACTAGCCTGGTCTGCAATGGTATGGTTTGCATCCTCATGACACTCATTAACAATGTCATTGGTAACCTTCGAACATGTGAACCAACCCAGGTCAGCTTGGTTGAGTGTAGTTCATGCCTACTGAACCTGTTTGATGTCTTACATACAGTCACCAAGACGTTAGATGATGGGGCTTTTGACACCATGCCCCACTCAGGTATTATTGATAAACACACCAGCCTGTACATTCACCCATACATCACAGGTTGGGTTGCCAACGGGCTTACACACAGAACCCACATGGTACAACTAGCGGTCTCCAGGTCCAACTCTTGAACAGTCACAACTGGTGTCCCACAGGACTCAGTCCTGGGAGCCCTACTGTTTGGCATCTATGTCTCAGATGTACAGGAAAACACAGGTGGACTACGGCAGACCATGTTTGGCAATGACTGCAAACTGAGAGCCATGATTGATAGTTCAGCTGACACAGACATCCCTCAAGGGGCCTCACAGAGAACGTCACAGGGTGCCAACGACATGGCCTCCAGCCAAGTGCCACTAACTGCATGGTCATTCCATTGTGGAATTGGCACCCACATATTAACACATGAGTGGTAGCCACTTTAATACAGATGAGGTAATGGGGTATCTGGGGAGTAAGGTAGATAGTGATCTCCCATTTGATAATCATATCTCTACAGTAGTTAGGACATCCTTCAATGTAGGCCATCTGATTACTAAAGGATTCCCATCCAGACATACTGGGGTTAGTGTGACCCTTTACTCATCATTCATCAGTCCCATCATAGGGTGTAATAACCCATGTGGGATGTACCTCAGAGGACACATCCAACAGCTGGGGGGTCCACGAATGTACCTCACCAAGGGGAATACTGGCCTCCAACATATGGCCTATGCAGCCGGACTGAATAAACTCCTGCTTTACTCAGTGGCATCTCATTTACCCAGAGATGACCTCTGCTGGCCAAAACAGCCATGTCAAACTCAGGTTTGATGGATATGCTCCACCTATGGGAATCCATGTCACAGTGAGCCACACACTGTAGTGAGCTGACCTTGCCACAACAATAACCAGAAGATGCTGGAGGGACAGCTTCCTGTCACAAACATTTCCTGTACTTTGGAACAACATCCCTGACTACATTATACAAAGCCCCTCACTAACACTCTGCAAGAGAAACCTTGAAGGTTGGATGGGGAACAGTAGATGCACCTCAGGGATCCCGCCATTGGCTCTGCTCCACAGAAGGATGGTTAATGAATCAATGGGGTGTCAAAAGCTGACACATTTTGGCTGGCCTTATGAATGGCCTCTGGCAGTTGGTCAAGTACCTACCTATGAATTTATACATACAGTATCTGCATATGCTAATAGCTTAATTTACTGTTCAGGTGTTGACTTACCTTGTGCCAAGGGCTGCTGTGTGTGCAACAGTTGAGGGCTGCCTATGTTGGATGCACACAGTAGACTGCCTATACATGACAATTTACTGGTAGTCTTGTGTGTGTATGCCATCCATTTTTACTGTGTGTGCAGGTGGAGAAAGGAGTCAGTCCCTAGGTGCCTACACTGCCAGTGTGTGTGCTATACGTCCCCCCCTTTGCCAAGGCATGGGCATACTAGGCATGTCTCCGTCTGCCTACTGGGGCTGGCCCAGGGTGTTCGTGGTCTGAGTACCCCTGTGCCTGTGGGGCCCTTGGCAATGGTGGTGGGCTGTGAGGGCCTTCACCATTCTGTCCCTGCTGCAGCTGTTTCCACAGGACCATATTGTGTAGCATAGCACACACTATGAAGATGTGGGTACATGTTCCTGGAGAGTACAGCAAGCTCCACCATATATGTCCAAGCAACGGAACTGTGATTTCAGCATCTTAAACACCCACTCTATGATGATTCTGGTTTCTGTGTGTGCCTCATTATGGCGTTCTTGCATGGGTGTGTGCGCATTTCTGATGGGAGTTATCATCCACGGTTCCAGTGCATAGCCAGCATCCCCCACCAGGTGGCCGTTTGGGATGTCCCCCCTGGCAAATAACCAATACAGCTGTGAGGCATGCCAGATGTGGGAGTCGTGATAGCTTCCAGGGTTGCCAGCACACACATCCATGATAATGCCCCGGGCATTGCACATGACCTGGCTGTTGATGGAGGGGTATCCCTTATAGTTTATGTAGCGCCTACCCTGCTCACCAGGTGGTGACTTGATGTGCATGTGTGTGCAGTCTATTGCACCCAGTACCTCTGGGTATTCTGCCACATGGTGGAAGAGATGTATATTGCTGGCCAACTCCTCCTGCATTTAGGGGAAGTATATGTGCTCACTGACATGTGGTAACATGGCATCCAGGAACTGATGTAGCACCCCGGATGCTGATGTCTGTGAGATCCCCATGATATCCCCAGTTGGTCTTTGAAAGGTACCTGTAGCTAGTATTCTCAGGCTTACACATACCTTTGTATCCACTGGGATGGGTTCCCCTCTGTTTGTTCTGGCTCTGAGGCGTGGCCAGCACAGCTCCACAAGTTGCTGTAGTGTGTCCCTGTCCACCCTGTAACACTCTACTATCTCCAGATCATGTAGCCCCTGGTAGGTTACCCTGGGTTTGAACACTCTCCTCCTCCTCTGGTGCCTGCGGTGGTCATGTGCATTATCCTCCACACCACCATCAGTCTCCAACACATGCTGGTGGATCAAAGCTATGGCAGCCCCTAACATGTACATAATAAAAGTTCCCCACCTGTATACACCACTGGTGCAGAGTGTATGGGAATACACAAATGTATGTGAGGTGCTTTCTAGTATTGTGCTATGGATGCTGCTGCTGTAAGTGGGTGTGTATGAGCTATTCCAGCTGCTGCGTGTCGTAATTATGGGTTTTGCAATGAGTACTGCAAGTGTGGGGCCTTTAATGTGGAGATCTACTTGCCTGCCTTGATTAATCTGTTGCCCTTTAATTCACTTTTAGACCTGGATCCCCTCCCATTATCAGGCATGCATCCATCTGCCGTCTTTCTTGTTTTGTACTTTCCCTACCCAGTCATGGAGAAATGTGCCTTGTAGCTGATATACTGCATATCGCCTTTGTTCTGCTTTGACACTTTGCTGTTTTCTTTGCAGTACAGCCCCTCCCCTTCCCTGTTCTTCAGGTAGCTGCTTGCAGCCTTGTTAGCTGTTGTCAATGGCCCACTGTAGGCTCCTAGGTGTTAATTAGTCCCTGCTGCAGCATTTTCTTATTTCTTTCCTATATCCTTCCTGTTTCAGATGCAGTGCACATCGCACATACACATTTACCGGGTTTACGTGCGTTTTCATCTCTGTTCACCTGCATACTCAGTTACCTTGTGTACTCTCAGCTAAGCATAGCTATGGGCAATTCGACACACCCCTAGCCTGCAGCTTTGTCTAGCTAAGGGCAGACTGGTTTAGCAATGCTCCAATGTGCTTACAGCAATGGCGACACACCCCTCTCTTGATGTCATCTTTATCTCAAGGGCTCACCTCGGTGTTATAACGCTACGCTGTGAGGTGCATCCTTACACCAGCGGGGAATCTGTGATTCACTATTACTCCTCTCATTTGCATGGCATTGTCTACTAATTCCTAGCTACTGCATAACACTGTCACTGCCCCTTAGCAACCCTTGCGCCATGAGTATGGTGTAGCATGCCTGCCATTGACTATTATGGGGAAATCGTGATATGTGTTTCATTGCGGTTTTATTCTATATTTTTATATATTCCTTGCAATCCCCTTTGAGCACCACTGCCCTGTGCTTCCACATCACGATAGTGCGACTATATATATTAAATGTTAATTTTATATTTTGTACATTTTGTTATGCCAATGGCTATATATTTAGCCATCGGCATATATTAACAATATAATACATGTGTTTGGTCAGCTGTCATGGCTCCGATTTTATGTTTGCAAAAATGTAAACCATTTTCTATGGTTTACATTTCTGCATGCTTAGACTATGCCTGCACCACTTCCTGAATGGCTACATACCTTCATTTGCATGCTACACTGCTGCACAAGGGATAATTACCATCCAAGACTCAGGAGTTCTGCTGGCGTAGCATACGCAGGTATTCCACGTGGGAACAGCTCTTACCTGAATCGCTCGGCGGGCATCTTTGGTGTTAGAACGCTGATGCTACGCCTACACCTGGTGCAAGCTTCATGAATCCCGGGGATTTTGTTTCTATTAAAGTTCACTTTCATGTTTATCCGCTTGGAATATTTTATTTGAATGGGATACATCTGTCCTCTCTGTTTTTACCAGTATTTGGTGGAATTATGTCGGTGCCACATTTTGTACTGAAATAGTCTGTCAAGGTTACAAAGACTGTTTTTTTCACCAGTCTAGGGAGTAAATGGTATCTACCAATATTCCTTCATAGATATGACCTTTCCTATGTCCTGTATTAGCTTGTCAATTCTGTCATCAGATAGCTATCAAAGTTTGGTATGCTGTTCACTTTGATAAAGGTGTTACAGAATCTGATACTTTCATCTGGCTTAAGTACTAGTATTATAGGGTTTACCCAGTCATACTTTAACTCTACTATCATGCCAAGTTTAGGGATTTTTGAACTTCTTCTCTTAGTTATTATTTCTGTGATACTAGGAGTTTATAAAGTCTTCATCTAACTTTCACAACTTTCACTCCAGGTATTATCCCTATATTATGTTCTACCAGTTTAGTTCTCCTCAGATATTTCTGAAAAAATGCTTTATATCTTAAGAGAAGTTCGTTTACTTCCTGTGCTTGCTCTCTTGCAAGGATTCCTCCAGTTCTGCTTTGGGTAAAAACTTCTCTTCTGTAGGCATTTCAGCTTGCAAGCTCTTTACAGAACTCTTTACTTCCTTCTGTGGCTTCAGTACATTAATAGGATAGATCTGCTCTGTCTTTATTTTCTTTTCTGGCTGTGTAATCCTATGGTTCACTGCACTTTTTCTTTCCATTATATGAAATGGCTGCTGGCCAGAACTTATTTTTTTGTGGTGGGCATCAAAATTAATACCTAATCTTCTGGATTATAGTCTCCAAATAGGGCATTCTTGTTATAAACATGTTTCATTCCTGCATTACCAGCTTTAATCTATACTGTATTAATTTGTTCTATCACTCATTTAAATGCTGCTTTTTCATTTTCCAAAGTTTCCTTAACAATGCCAGGCAGCCCCCTCTGATGTCTGCTGTGCAAAAGTTCAAATACGAAGCAAACCCTACTAAAGCTCTGGCACTCTCTGCAAACAGTAAGTGAAATAACAACTGGTCCAAGTTTTACCATCTATGTCAATAACTTTGAGCCTTTTTACTACTCCACCAGACAGCAGATGGTACACTCATGTGTAATTCCTTGACTTTCAGGCACTGACACAACATTTGCAGTACACTTCACATAAAGAGAGTGCCTTATTCAGTAAGTATCCCTTTAGGGATAGCTACTGTGGAGAATAACAGTTACAGCTCTCAGGCAATAGCATTATCATTAGGTTTGCATAATGGCACTGCATCTAGAAATTTAGTAGCCCAGTCTGTTATGATTAGTATGTACTGATACCCATTGCTAAGTTTTATTAGTGGTTCCATGATGTCCACAGTAATAGATCTAGAAAGTTCAACTATTGTAGACATTGGATTCAAGAGACTTTTATATCCAGAATGGAATGCAGTTTTCTGGCATAGTGGACAAGACACAAATACAGCTTATCTCTCTCTCTCTCACTATACCTGGCCAAAAAATGTGTCCAGTACTCTTGTCTTAGTTTTGTCCACCCCAGGTGACTTCCCAGCACATGACTGTACTAGCTTCATTACCAGTGTCCTGTAAAGTTTTGTTACTAGTAGCTGATGTAGAATTTCATTCCTTTGTTTGCTTACTGTGTATTAGAGGTCACCTTTTAACTCAAAATATCAGTAAGTGGGAACATCCTGGTAACTGTCTTCCCCTGCAGCTATAGTTATGTTTTCTCTTGTCTTACATAAAGTATCATCTTCTCAATTTGCTTTTTCTTAATAGTTTATGTAATTTATCTGTAAGACCAGTAGTTTTGTGGTATTTTCTTTAGTAATTTACCTCAGGATGGAAGGTGTAGCTTCTTTCCATGGTAACACTAGCATTGCAGCCTCCTCTAAAATTTCTCTTGTAATAGGAAGTTCTAAACAAAAATCAACTTCTACTTCACTGTCTCCTGTCTGTACAGGCCTCTTGAGTGTTCTCTTGCTTTTTTTTATGTAACTTTTTTCCTGTCTTAGTGCGACTGTATACTATCCTCTCCCTTTTACTAAAAAGAAATGAGAGAGTGGAAGGAAAGTTGTGAGTGCAAGTAAAAGGGCAGTAACGACTAGCAAGAAATTAACTGTTACCTAGAAAGATAAAGATTAGAGTGCGAGAGGAAATAAGGGAGTGCAAGTAAAAGGGGCAGTAATGAAAACATGGAAGTAACTGTTACCTATAAAGAGAGTTCACTGTAGCGGTGGAACTTCTTCTTCCCGGTTAGGGGTCGCCACAGTGGATCACCTGTCTGCTCATGATTGGCAGTGGAGTTTTTACGGTGTCAAGTTGCTAGCCCACCACCCAACCTTCCACAGAAGGCACATGCACGCACCCACCCACACCTAGGGCCAATTTAGAGTGTCCAGTTCACCTACAGCATGTCTTTGGTTGAAAACCAGAACACCCGGGGGAAACCCACACGACCACAGGGAGGACATGCAGACTCCGCACAGAAGGCACCCTAGCCAAGGATCGAACCAGAGAGCCTCTTGCTGTGAGGTGGCAATGCTAACCACTGCACCACCATGGCCGCCCACTGTAGAGGTGGAACTAATATTATATATTGTGGTGATTAGTTAATCAGGTGTAGAACATGTACAGAACCATTTGCTATTTGGATGTTGTTTCAGTTAGATTTTGAAACTTTTTATTTTTTTCTGACAATTTAAGTTGGAGTGGGATAGTGTTTCATAGTTGCGTGACATAATTGGAATACAGTGAGTTTCTGGCAGATTTCTAATTATAATCACAGGATATAACAGTTTTTCTAGAACTCTGAATTTATTAATGTGTAAGTGGATACACTTTTCTGTCATTGTAATGTAATTACCTCCACCTTTTGGTTTGTTACTTATCTTATGTTGATGTACTGGGGACCTTTTGCAAGGGTAACCAGCTTCCAGAATTTACTAAGACTTGAACCTTTCCTCCCTCTAAAAACATAATACATTTCACAAGCTTAGTTGTAACACAACAGTATTGTACAGACTCAGTTATCCTATATGTTATTTTATTTGACTCTATAGAAACAATACAATTTAAAGCATGCATTTCAGTTTTCACACTTTCTAGTAGCACTGTCTTCAGTGTTAGTAGCACAGAACTTAAAGATCAAGTGCAAAGTTTTTTTTTCATTTCTTTGTGTTGTAATTATGCCTATTACGTTTAATAAACTGATGTTTCTGGTTACTGTATGCAGAGTAACTGTTCATTTACTTTCTGATTCTATGTCACCAGCAACGTCTTCTGATGATGCATTAGAGAAAGAAAAGTACAGTTGTGTAAGCTAAGCTCAACATGACCGTAGATGTTTTTTATTTCATTAAATTTTTGAAACAAACATGTACAAACCCATATGACAAGAAACATAACAAAATCATAACTATTTACAAAGGTCCACAAGAAAATTCAATATAATAAACCAAACCATTAATACTTATCTAATAAATTGTGTAATTTTAGTCAATATCTATACTGATATGTAATATTAGGTGTTTTCATTTTTAAGGGTAACAGTTCCTTTTTGCCAATGTTTAGCCAAATGAATTCAGTAAAAGATAAAGCAGTTTTACATTTCTATTTTTTTTTTGTAACTACTTTTCTAGATATGGCTAAAAAGGACCAAAGAAGAGGCAATTGTAATCTGAGAATAGATTCTGGAACTTTTTTGAAACTACTTTTCTTGCCATGGCTAAAATGGGTGAAAGAAGAGGCACTTGTAATCTAGGGATAGATTCTGGAACTGAAGCATTAAAACAATCAATGAATTAGTTATAATACATTTATCCATCCACAATACTTGAGCAAAACATCTAAATTCAGTCCAGAATGGTGTAGCCATTTTACACTCTATTGTCATATGAAGCCAGTCTGCCTCGGAATCTTCATTACATCTGCAACAATTAATTTTCCCAGTTTTGTATATTAATTATATTTTATGAGGAATTAAAAAAAAATCTGAAGAAATGTTGAAGTATAAATTCTCCAGTAATGTGAAGATGCAGTTTTTTCTTCCAGATTTTAGAATTAAAGTTTTATCACTATCAGAGAAATTACTCCTATTATTTTTAAGGGTAATTCCAAAAGGACGAATCCAAAGATATAAACTCCATTTTTAAAATCCTATATATTACTGACAAGTAAGATTTATTACTACTTAAATTGCTATTAATATTAAAGAAAGTCCAAGACTTTAGGGATATGTTTTCTTGAAAATTCATGGAAATTTTAATTTTATCACTTAGAATTTTTTACAGCTCTGTGTATTTAACCATAGGATCACAGGAAGTTACTAGGCTACTGGCCCTGAAGCCATTACAAGCCTAGCTAAGAATTTATCCCATGTTCCAACAAGGCAGCATCCAATACCCCTGTCCATCAGGGAAACAGGTGGAATCCCAGGGATATAGTTTCTGTTCCCCATCCAGTTATCCGGGTTGCACTTAAAAAGCATTAATGAGGTACTCTGCTTGACGTGGAACAGGAGTTGATTCCACAGAAGGAGGAGTCTCTGGGACACAAATCTGTCCTGCCAACAAGTCCTATTGATGTCACAGACCAGGTTGAGATCATGCGTGCAGGTTAATCGAGTGGAGCTTGGCTTGCAGATATGCAGCAGTCCCATCAAGGCGGGGTCTGAGATTGCTTTGTATGCCAGACAGAGGTCACCTCTGAGGAGTCTGTAGGAGACTGAGTAGAGGGACAAAGCTTTTAGCCTATATGTGTAGGGTAGATGATTGAGGCCCTGGATTCTTCTGGTGAGGAACCTCTGTGGTCTCTCCAGCTGCTGCATGTGCTTTGTAAGGTACATGATGAAAGGGACATTTTACTCAGTAATGGGTCGTGTAAGGGAAGAATACAGGGATGTTATTACCACCTTTTCCCTGGATGAGATACCCTTACTAATGAGGTGGGCCATATAGAATGCTTTCAGTACAATGGAGGCAATATGGTGGTCAAAAGTCAGTTTGCTTTCAACCTGGGTGCCCATGTCCCTCACGCTTGATTGCATGCTTAGGACCTTGTTATTAATGTGATAATTTGTAGGGATTTCACTTTCCCCAAAGGGGATGATAATACATTTTTGGCATTCAGTTTGAGGTCATGTTTCTAGCACCAGTCATATGTTTGGGTGAGACCCTTTTGGAGGATGTCCACATCACTAGGGAAACTGATGACATTGCCCAGCTTACAGTCATCTGCAAACCTGGTCAGTCATAGCCCACTGATTTTGGCCTGCATCTTAGAAAAGTATATCCCAAACAACAAGGCCCCCAAGACCAATCCCTGGGGTACAATATTCATTACAAGTCGACTGCTTGAGGTGGCTTTCCCTATTTTGACTAGGTGGGTTCTATCAGTGAGCCAATTTGCCATCTATCTGGTAGCATATGGATTGATGCCTAGTTGAGAAAGTTTATCTAATATATCCAAGTGGGGAATAGTATCAAAGGCTTTAGCCAGGTCAAGGTAGGTGGTGTGCACCATCTTCCCCTTGTCTATGGCTTTGGTGACTGTCTCAAAAAAGTTGACCAAATTTAGCAGGCATGACCTCCCCTTGACAAAACCAAACTGTGTGGGATCAAGTGTTTGGAGGTTGCCAATGTCCTTGTTAATGAGGTCCATGATAATCCACTCCATGGCCTTGCAATCAGGCTAGTTAGGCTGATGGGTCTATAATTTCCTGGATCGGTGGGTGCTCCACCTTTGTACAAAGGGATGACAGTGGCTGTCCTCCACTCAGCTGGGATGAAGCCAGTACTCAGGCTTTGTTTGAATATGGTGCCTAATGGTGCTACAAGTTCCTGTCTGAGTTCATGTAGGATGCAGCCTGGGATGTTATCTGGTCCCAGGGAGGCTATATTTTTTGCCTTTGAGAGGGCAATGATGACTTCCTCCCTAGACCATTATTTTTCTCTAAACAATATTTTGTGAGCAGATGATCTGTAGTACATGCTTTATTCCCTATTAAAAGTTGATGCCAGAATATTAAATTTCTATCTTTAAATTCTAATATTTTGCTTACAATAAATGTATCTAAACAACTACTAGTATTAGGTATAGGGAATAATAGAAACAGTAAATGTTTAACTATATAGTTAGAATTCAGAAATATTTTAAACATATGTATAATGTAGTCTGTAAAAGGAGAAGGAATTAGATTTTTTTCTAACATTTATACACAAGTCTTTCAAAATACTATAACATTTATTTTTTCCAAATTGTGAATGAGAATCTATAACATATCTATTGCTGACAAATAATCTTTCATGGATAGATTTAGATTGATATGAAGTGTTTAATCATATTGAAATCATATTTAGAATAGTAGATTTTGCATACAATTCAATATTTGGGAAACATGTACCACCCTCTTTCCAGCTTTTAGTATGCCAATTAAAATATATTATTGGTGTATTAGGGAACCATAGAAAATTAATAAAAACAGAGTTCAATTTCCTAAAATTTTTTTAGAGTGAAGCATTACTAAGGACTGCATGAAATAAAATTTTGGCAAAATTATCATTTTTATTAAGGTGAGTCGATCTTCTATTGTGAAAAAGGATTTATTCCAGTTATCAATTAATTTAGTAACTTTATTTATTAAAGTGTTATAATTTGTTAAAATTGAATCATTTACAGTAGATCTATTAATAACCCCAAGGTAATCAATGTGTGTATTTTCCCAGTGAAATATCTAAAAGGTATTTACATATTTAAATATTTTTATTATTTATAAGCAAATTTTTCGTTTTGCAATTATTAAACATTAAACCTGAAACATTTTTAAAATAATCTATGGAAATAATTATATGTTCCAGCGAGGATTCAATATCATCACTAGTTATTAAAATATCATCTGTGAATAGTTGAATTTTACAACTATAATTATTATGTATTGAAAATTCCTTAATTTTATCATTAGATCTAATGTAGTTGGCAAAATTTTATTTATTATTTATTTTATTTTATTTATTTTATTTTACATTTGTTAACCGGGATGGTCCGACTGGATACATGTCCTTTTTCAGCGGAGGCCCGGGGAGAAAAGCTCCAACAGAGTTACATTGATAATTAGGTACAGTAAATGAGCTGAAAGAACTTAACAAAAACATAGGCTATTTACATACAAGTACAAGACTGCCATTACTATTTCTGAGATTACTACAAATGTAACATTAATAACATATTAGCAAGGACGGTAGGCAGTATAATGACATAGAGTTAGACAGGATACATATTTCTTCATCACAGTATACAAAGTACTTATCATCTTAGCTAGTTGTTTATGTTTTAGTTAATGGCACAGAGCTAGTCTGGGTTTGAGCAAGGACATAGCCAGTGTGACATGAAGTAGAGTTTTAGACTATTTTTGAATTGACAGAGAAGTTGCAAGCGTAATGTTATTTGGGATAGAGTTCCATATTTTACCAGTGGTGTTGGCAAATAGCGCGTCACCACCTAGGTTGAGAGATTTAGTTGTTTGGACAAGGAGTCTGTTTGCTGAGCGAAGGCAGCTTAGATTGGAGTAGGGAGTCATTATGTTTTTTAGTGCTGGGGTATTCTCAGGTTGTTTAAGGATTTTGAAGGCCTCTATGAGTTGGGACTGGTGAAGAAGGTGTAATTCTATCCATCCAAGCTTTTCAGGTTAGTACAGTGGTGTGTTCTGTAGGGTAGGCCTGTAACGAACCTGGCAATGTGATTATAGCAGGATGAGAGCTTAGCCAGATCAGATTTGTTAAGGTGAGTGAGGACAGGAGAGGCATATAGTAGGGTAGAGAGAAGGTGTGAACGGGCTGTGGCTGCCCTGGCATTCGGGGTAAGGAAGGCTTTAATTCTATATAGGGTCCCAAGTTTCTTGTTGACTGGTTGACTGACAAAAGGTTCAATAGCTAAAGCAAATAATAGAGGGGACAAAGGACATCCTTGTTTAGTGCCTCATAAGGTTTTATCTTATTTATTTATTTATTTTACATTTGTTTACCGGGAAAGTCCAGCTGTGCATGTGCCCATTTTCAGTGGAAGCCCGGGGAGAAAAGCTTCAAGTAATACAATGGCAAATACACAAATCAACAATTCAGACAAGTATTCGTTGGCAAATACATTGGCATATAAACCAATCAACAATTCAGACAAGTATTCAATGTGAATCAACAATTGAGACAAGAATTACATGTGAATTATATCAACAAGACTTTTAGTTGTGTTACAGTAGTAATGAAGCTGCACAAGTGGCATTTGCAATACATACTTGCATACAGAGAATTTGTTAATTTTTGTTGTCATGGAGGTACAATATTTAATGGTAGTTTAGAGAAAGACCATATTTAGTTATACAGAGGGTATAGAAAGTGAGTTAGTGTTTAGGGTGAGGTTTATCCTGGGGGAATGCAGGGACAGAGACAGGAGTCTGCTAGGTGATTTTTCAGGAATTATTTAGGTTCATAGGTTCATAGGTTCATACTAGGCTATCTGCCCAAGGGCATTGATAAGCCTAGCCCATAGTTATATGGCTTTCACCACCCCTTTAGTTTGAATAAAAACTATGCCTATCATTTTGCTGTGCCTCTGTCAAGCAGTGACACTGAAGTAATCCCTGGGGTATATCTGCGATCTCACATCCATTGGTCAAGATTCCTCTTGAACAAGGCCAGCAAGGTGCTCTGCCTCACATGTACCGGGATTTTGTTCCACAGCATAGGGAGTCTCTGGGTGATGAATCTGTCCCTCCAGCACATTCTATTTATAACCGTGTCAAGGTTTAAGTCTCCGCCCTTGTGGTTCTGAGGGATCTAGATTTTTTGAGGTGAAGCATATTCATCAAATCTGGGTTTGACATGGCCTTATATGTCAGGCACAGGTCACCTCTGAGCAAGCGGTATGAGACTGAATAGAGCTGGAGTTCTTTCAGTCGGGCAGCATAAGACATTATTTTGAGACCCTTTATCCTTTTGGTGAGGAACTTTTGGGGCCTTTCAAGCTGCAGCAGGTGTCTGGTCAGATACATTCCGAACGGGCATTGTACTCAATCATAGGTCTAATGAGTGATGAGTACAGGGGACGATGACCTCCCTTGATCTAGATGTGAATCCCTTCATGATCAGGTGGGCGATATAGAAGGTTTTCCTAACTACTTTAGCAACATGAGTGTCAAGCGAAGGCTACTGTCAACCTGGGTCCCCAGATCCCTGATGACTTTTCTGTGCTCAGTGGATTGCCACCTATATGGTAGCTAGGGGTAACCTTGTTTTTCCCGAAGGGTATGACTATGCATTTTTGGCGTTTAACTTCAGGCCATGGCTCTGGCACCAGTTATCCATTTCTGTGAGGCCCTTCTGGAGGATATCTGTGTCAGATGTGTTTTCGACTATGGCCCAGTTTGCAGTCATCTGCAAACTTTGTCAGCCATAACCCTCCTGTGTTTGCTTGTACTTCAGAAAAGTAGATGCCGAACAAGAGTGGGCCCAGGACTGAGCCCTGTGGGACACCACTTGTGACAGGCTTTGAGTCTGACATGGCTCCAGCAACTCTGACCCTGTGGGTTCTGTCACTTAGCCAGTTTGCAACCCATCTTGTGATGTATGGGTTTACATTCAAGCTGATGAGTTTTACGATGATACCTGAGTGGGGTATTGTGTCGAAGGCCTTTGCCAGGTCGAGGTAGGCTGTATGGACTGCCTTTCCCTCTTAAATGGCCTTGGTGACTGTCTCGAAAAAGTCAACCAAGTTTAAGAGGCAGGATCTGCCTTTGACAAAGCCAAACTGGGTTGGATCCAAAGTCTGCAAGTTCCCTATGTCTTTATTTATGAGTTCCATTATGATCCTCTCCATGGCTTTGCAGATAAGGCTTGTCAAGCTAATGGGGCGGTAATTTCCAGGGTCTGTGGAGGCACCGCCCTTATGAAGTGGGACCACAGTCGCCGGCGCCACTCCTTGAGTGCGTATCCTGAGGTGAGGCTAAGATTAAACAGCTGTCCTAACTGTGGGTTTAATTCCTCATTGAGTTCGTGAAGCACACAGCCGGGGACACCATCCGGTCCCATGGATGCTGTGTTTTTGCCTTAGTGAGGGCAGTTCTCACCTGGGCGTTGGAGATGTTTGGGGGGCTACAATCCTCTGGAATAGATATCTCTCCTTTTGGGGGAGTGGGAAGTTTGCACTGAACCTGTTAGCCAGTATGTTGGCAATGTGTGTAGGTTCAGTAATTTTCACATCATTTTGAACTAATTCTGAGCATATCTGGGAGTTTCCTCCTAGGTTTCTAACATAGCTAAAGAAGGCCTTATGATTGTCTTTAGAGTCCTTGGCGATTTTTCTCTCAAAATTTGCCTTGGATGATTTTATGAGAGCTCTTAGTTTTTTACTTATAATGATCAAAGGTGTCTTACCTTTCAAGGATTTTGCTCTATCTTGTAGTAGCTTCCTCCTTTTGTTGTAGAGCTTGTTTATGGCTGGGGTCCACCAGACTGGACGCTTGCCTTTGGTACAGAGAGTCTTAGTTTTGTTTGGGATTGCCTGATCCATGCAGTCCTGTAGGTGCTGGTAGAAGGCATTTGTAAGTGATTCAGCGGTTTGAGTAATGTTTACCACTGGCTCAGGGGCCTTAAAGGAGACCACACTAGTTTTTAGAAGTGGGAAATTGGCTTTTGAGAAGTTTTTCACTGTGGTCTTTTTAGTTTCAGGTGGGGGCGGGATGAGGACCTCCAGCGAGATTAGTTTATGATCTGATCTCACCAGTGAGGGGTATACTTCCGGTGTTGAACATTTTGATCCCATGTTCGTGATGATGAGATCAAGTATGTTTTCTCCTCTTGTGGGGATGGTGACTAGTTGTTCCATGCCATTTGAGTTTATGAACTCCAGGAATCTTTGGGTTAGAGTGTTCGGGCTTGAGTAGTGTTCCCAGTCTATATTAGGGTAGTTGAAGTCACCTAGTATGATGGTGTTTGGAGATACATTTATCCCCTCCAATGTTTTCAGGAAGGCCATGTGAGGTTCCTGAGTTTGAGAAGGTGGCCTGTAACATGCTACAATTTGCAGAGCAGTCTTGCCTATGGTTAATTGCACCTGGATGGTCTCCGATGCATCGTGCATTGCCACCAACCTTGAGGTGTGGGTGTCCTTTATGAATATGGACACCCCCCTCCTTTCTTGGTGTTGTCCGGATTTTGGGGCCGGAACACATGATATGAGGTGAAACCTGTTAGTGCTGGGGTGCTCTCAGGAGCCTTGAACCAGGTTTTTGTCACAGCACAGACATCGATGTTCTCCATATTGAGAAGGGCCTCGAGTGCGTACATCTTGAGATTGAGACTTCTGGCATTGAGCAGCATTACCCTTAGTTTGTTTTCCTTTTTGGTGTTCTAGGGTGGTAGGTTTAGAATTTGAGCCTTGCCTAAAAAAGGCACTATGGGGCTGGCAAGAGCCTTTGCCAATATCCGGAAGCCCAGGCGTGACAGGTGCAAGCCGTCCCTTCCCCAGCAGCGTGGCTTGTCCAGCATGTCATCCCAGGCAGACAGACATTGGATCCCCTTTGAATGACACCAGAATTTAAGCCAATTATTAAAGCTGATCATCTTATCACTGTATTGTGGCATCATTCTAGGTGACGGTAGGATACTGCTCAAGGTCAGGGTCATACCTGCCTGGGCTACATAATCAGAGAGCTCCTCGATGTCCCTTTTCATGTAGTCCAAGGAGGTACGTCTCAGGTCGTTGACACCAGCGTGGACAATGACTGAGTCGTACTTGTACCTGCTGTTGAGAGACCTGAGTGCTTGCATTATGTGGCGGATTCTAGCCCGACAGGCAGCTTACTGTGACCTTCTCCTTACTCAGTCTGGTGAGCGGACGTCAGTGTGTCTGACTATGGAATCACCAATGACAAGTGTGTCTGGCATTTTGTTTGGCCTTAAGGGCTGTGACTGTTTGACACTCTGACTGTGTGGTCTATGTGTTGCATGTGTTGGGTCATGAGGTGGTAGTTGTTTGGGTGTCTGCTTTGCTGGCCTCTGCTGTTTTGGTAAATTTTTGATCAGAGCCTCCGAGTATGTCTTTGTGTGAGTATGTGTATGATTTGAAGTTGTGATGGTACCATGTGTGACTGGGTATGTATTGTTTGTGGTTACCTTCTCCTCCTGTCTGGTCTTGCCAGTCCAATGTTGAGAGAGCTCAGCCTCGAGTTTGGCCGTATAGTTGCATCTCTCGCATGTATTTGTGTTTTGTGGGAGAAGGAGAGGATTGTCTGTATACATGAGGCAATTGTAACATTGCCTCAATATTCCCAGGTTCACCAGTTGAGCTGGAGAGGACACTAGCAACTGATCCCTCGACATACTAGAAGTAGTAGATAAAGAGACTTTCAAAGGACTCCGGGGGAAGTGGGTTTTAGGCTGGTGGGGTACTATCTATAATAAGAGTGCTTTATCTAGGTGCAAGTACTGTAGGAGTAAGTGCTAGGCTTTACAGATAGAGAATAGTCTACTTGGGAATCAAGTAGAGATGAACTTTTCAGTTATAGGATATGCTGGTTAGATCAGCAGTACAGCTCGAGGAAGGTAGTTCTAAGGGAAAATTTGAAGAGTGGAATTTAGATGGCCGAATAGTTTAACCTTGTTTAACCGCTGCTCTTGTGTGCAACAGTGGCAACTCCCTTCATCAGCTAGCTAGCGTTTAGCGTGTTTTATAGCAGGGGCTGAAGGGAGCTAGGAATTGGCCCAAAACGACCAATGGACTACTAGTTTCTGGCTGAAACTTCACCAAATTGGACAAAAGGCGCTCAGTGCTTCCCACTCCCACTGGTAAGCAAAGAAACTTCCCTCCTTCCTAATAAGGCAATGGATCAGTAACAGGAACTAAAAACAAAGCCCAGGGATCAGCAACTCTGAAACTGGACTACTCTAGTTCAGTAAGGCGGGAAAACAAGAGATTTTTTTTGTTTTTTTACAGAGACAAGGAAAAAAACAGACAGTAAATGCTATAAATGCTGTAAATCGGCTAGCGCACTTTAGTGTGTAGCCTACAGAAACAATTTGCAACAATTAGTAACTTAAAGTGCAATAAACTTAAAGTGCAAAAAATGCACAAATTGTTTTTATTAGGAAATGGAGGCAAGGGTAGTCGGTAAGGAGTTCTATAGTTTGGAAGTGTAGTTGGAGAAAAGGCCTTTTCCAGATGAGTTTTTTGCTCTATTTACTTGTAGTTTTGAAGGAACTAGACAGGAAAGGACCAATCTTAACAAAAGAAAATGAGTTACTGTAAAGGTTTATTATAAGATTTATAAATTCTTTGGAAAATTTATATTCTTTAAGTACTTTAAACAAAAAGAGCCAACTGACAGAATCAAAAGCTTTATATAAATCTAAACTTATTACCAATATTTCTTTTTTGTTTTTATTAGCCATATCAATTAAAGCATTAAGTCTAATTATATTATCTTGAACTTTTCGAATTAAAGTAAAGCCCATCTGGTCATCATTTATTACTCTTTTAGCAAGGATAGAGATAAATATTTTATAATCTACATTTAGCTATGATATGGGCCTATAAGAAGAACAATGTTTATAATCTTTATTTTGCTTAAGAATGAGAGAAAAAAGAGAATAACACCAAGATGGGGGAGACTTAACACAGATTTAATTTGCTCAAATACTTTTAATAATATATGTAAAATATTATCTGGAATTAGTTTATATAACTCTGGAATTAAACAATCAAAACCTGGTGTTTTGATTGCTTTAAGATTATTAATTTGATGTTTTAATTCTTTAAAAGAAAATTATTTATCAATTCTAACTTTTTGTTCTTTAGATAATTTATCTTTCAAAAAGCTGCCAGTTGTATTACTATTCTCAGAAGTTATCTTTTTTATTATTAAATTTGTTGTAATAGTTTTTAAAACATTCTAATATATCTTTAAAATCCGTTACTTCTTTCATTTTCTTAGCTTGTTTAAATGTTTTTTATATTATTTGCATTTATTATTTCTTAGATCTGATAGCTAATTTGTGCAAACTTTTTAGATTTATTGAATGTGACTGTAATTTCAATTTTCTAGTGTTATTGAGATTATCTGGTTAAATATTTTGAAATATTTCTGGTTTAATGCCTTGAATTCAAGAGTTTGCAGCCTTATTAGATTTTAAATTTAATTTATCTATATTAGATTGCAAAGCTTTTAATTCTTTATCCCATTCCCTTCTTTTACATAAATTCCAATTTTTAATTATTCCACATTGATATGCTTTTAATGCATCCCACAGAATAACTTCTGTCACTTCTCCATTATTATTAATATTAATAAATCAAATTATTTGCTTAAAAATTCTTTAAAATCTTTTATTTTTATTATATAAGCAGGAATTCTTTGACAATGGATCAAATTATTAGGCTTCAAAGTAATAGCAAACATAATAGCATTGTGGTCAAAGGACATGATGTTATCAATTCTTCTGTTTTGACATGAAACTTGAAATTCACTTAAAATGAAAACGTTATTAATATTAATTTGGGTGCCAAACCTATATGAGTAATGCATATAGTTAAGAGCCATTGTTGACTTTAAATCATATATATTATGCATATTCAAATCAGTTACAAAATGATTTAAATGTCTAGCAACTGAGGGCAATGTGGGTTAGCTACCATTTGTAGTATCCTTACTAAACAAAATGCAGTTAAAATGTCCTGCAATTATCAATTCAACTTTTGCATGTAAGGTTATAATGTCTAAAGGTTTCTTAGCAATTTCAGCTCCAATTCCAGGCATTCAATATGTATTCACTAAAGTACAAAGTTGTTTATTTCTACTACCACTAATTCTAACATACCATTCTTAACAGAAAAAAGCATTTACTATTTTAGGCATAGGTAATGAATGTATCCAAAGTATCAGAGTGCCTCTTCTTTTTGATTTAAAATGAGAGCCCACTAGTATTGAATAATCTTTCAACAACAATCTGTCAACATCTTCATTAAATAAATGTGCTTCCTGAAAACGTTTATGTAGGCTTTATTTAAATTCAAAATACTTATTTAAACTGCTTCTCTTCAAAGGACTGTTAAGTCCATTAATGTTTAATGAGCCACAATTATAAACAGACATATAAGAAAAAACATTTTTTAAAACAAAAAGATGATGGCTTAGTGTAAAGAATAAAAAACTAAACACTAAAGATTTTTGTCATAGACAAACACTATAAAATCAAAATAGAGAATAAAAAATAGAAACATTTAGACCTACTATCATGGAATAGAAAATTCCTGGTTTGATGATAAAATCATACAAACCACTCACTAACTGACCTAATTCACTAGTAATAAACTAAACAAATGGCACTACTTCCTCAGATCTATCTATCTATCTATCTATCTATCTATCTATCTATCTATCTATCTATCTATAAAACAGGTACTGTCTGAGCTCTATTTGTATAATTAGGGCTTTGGCATATATCTAAAGAAAATAAGAAAATGCATGCTAAGACTTTCAAATACTTGCAGCTACTTATTTTTATGTTAATGTGTACTTTGCAACTATAAAATGTCTTAGAAGATCTTTTACTACATTCACAATAATTTAAAATGGTTAAATAACTTATAAAGACTTACAAAACATATTTAGAACATATTTTGATACTTCAGATTGCCTGAATTTTCTTTTCTTGCTGTTAATTTTAACATTCAATTCACTACCTGTTGAGAGCTGGGTCAAAGTTCAACATATTTCTTCCTGCTTGCAAACTGCACCGAGAGAGAGCCTAAGCTGCTATTATGCTCAAAATAAACTCAAGCTGTTAAAATTACATTATTTTAAAGTATGTCATGTGGTGAGTGGGAAAAACAGATTAACAGGAGACTATTTTGTTTAAAAAAGACTTGTGATCACCTTAAACAATCGCGAATGAAGAAAGAAAAAAAAGCCTGTTGGACAGTTTTAAATACAAATGAGCATTACTTCTGTTAAAATATATGTTTGAAGTCATCTACCACAACCCACAGTTTAAATAAACACTTCCCAATCCAGTTCTACACTAGTTTAATATGTAAAATACTCCATTTAAATATTTTAATGTAATTAAAAGTACGCTGTCATTAAAGAAACAATATAACAGCTAATTAATTTATACAATTCAAAGCTGTGTTTACTATAACAGCTAGTTAATTTATACAACTGAAAGCTGCGTTTACTATGCAATCAGTCATACCTACTAATAGTAACTTATTTTAAAATATATAATAAACAATTAAAAAATATATATAAAAATGAAAATTAAATGTATTAATGTATAAAAGTAAAGCTAATAACATCTTAAACATATTTACTTTCTATTAATGATTTACTTCTGGAGCGGCCGCGGTGGTGCAGTGGTTAGCATTGTCGCCTCACAGCAAGAGATTCTCCAGTTTGATTCTTGGCTGGCTGGGGTGCCTTCTGTGTGGAGTCTGCATGTCTTCTCTGTGGTCACGTGAGTTTCCTCCGGGTGCTCCAGTTTCATCCCAAAGACATGCAGTAGGTGGATTGGACACTCTAAACTGGCCCTAGGTGTGAATGTATGCATGTGTGTGTGCCTTCTGTGGAAGTTTGGGCGCCGGGCTGGCAACTCGACACCATAAAAAAAACTCCACTGCCAATCATGTGTGGACAGATGATCTGCTGTGGCGACCCCTAACCGGGAAGAAGAAAAAGAATTAATGATTTACTTCTATATTAAAGGAAAGTAGTATTTAAGTAATACTATATGATATCTAATAATAAAAGATTAAGTATGGTAATAAAAATAAAACATTTACCTTATTTTTGATGATGAAATTTTAAAGATGACAACATTTTATATATATATATATATATATATATATATATATATATATATATATATATATATATAAGGTATTTGAATTGAATAAGTAAAAATGCCATTACTTTTCTTTCAGCTTGTTGGTGTTTTTTTTTCTTTAGATATCTAACCATTTCTTGTTGTCTGTCTCTTTAAACTAGTAGCAAGAGGCCAGTCCATAGCTTCAGTTTCATCTAATAATTACTTTCTTTGTGCAAAATCTATGGCATCTTCCAGAGTATTAAAAGTTTTTTGAACATCAGGTAAAAAAATCCAAATTCTAGTAGGGAAAATGAATTGAGCTGATGTCCAGTATCTTTACAACATTTTATAAATGGGATACAGGCTTTTCTTTTAGTCATAACTGATGAAGTATAGTCATTATCAAACTTGACAGTATTATCTTTTATTCTTATTGGAGAATTAGCCCATGCAGATTTTAGCAACAAATCCTTGTCTTGGCTGTAAAGAAATTTAACAATGATAGTTTGGGAATAGTTTTTTTTCAGTGATGAAATTGAAAGAGATCTATAAGCTCTCTCAATACCAAAGGAGAGAGCTTCTGGCAAGTTAAGAGCTTTAGGTAACCAGTTATTTAAAAACTGTAATATATTGTCTCTTTCTTGCTTCTGTGGAACTCCATATATCCTGATAGTGTTTCTTCTAGATCTGCTCTCTAGATCTTCTACTTTCTCCAAAAGCAATGTATTCTGTTTTAAAATGAATTCTGTATGTTTTTCATGTTCTGCAATTCTTCCATCTAAGTCACTTAGTGCAACTTCTATTGATGAGATCTGTGCAGATTGTTGTTTTAAAATGTCATTTAACATATCCATTTATTTTCTGCAATCTTATTTTATGTAGTCCATTTTGGTCTTAAGTTTATCTAATTTAATAGAACGTTCCTAGATACTGCCCACGATAGATTGTAATTCCTCTTTCACTGAATTTTCTTTAAAGTTCACATATGAGTGGCTCATTTTGTTAGAACAGTCAATAAAACAGGAAAAAATCAAAGAAAAATCATATAAACTTAATTTTTCTTTCAAAATTTTATTCAGCTTTGTTTATGAGGCTCAAAATATATAAGAAAATATTTTTTGTTGAATTTATATAATAAAATCCTATAAAAAAAATAAAAGGAAGCAGAGCAAAAACTTTGTGCTGCTAGTTAATCTAATCACCATCTTGGTCATGCACCCCATAGCAATAGATGTTTGAATGATCACTGCTGCAGTAGCCATAACTATATGGGTTATATCTTTCCAAGGATATAACAGTCAGCCAGTGTCCAAAGCTTCAGGGCACCTTCCACACATCCAAAGTGTCAGGCAGCTCAAGCTGAGCTGACTAAAACAGCTTTGAGTACAGAGCTCTTCAGAGCTTTCCTACCAGCAGAGAGAGGGAGGCTGAGCCCTGGAAGGACAACAATGCTAGGAACAACAAAAACATTTATGTCCACACCCTGGCATAAATAACATACCAAAATACCAAAATACAAAGGGATGGATTGGCTACTGCAGCAATAATCATTCAAACATCTACTGTCATGGTAAGTTCAACTTACACAACTGTACTATACTGATTACTGCTGCAGACACCTTACCTATATGGGTAGATTACCATAGCTCACTATATTTGGGAGGTGGAAGGAGAAGGGTCCAGGAGACCCTGGTCTTAGCAAGCTTGATCCAGACCTGGGGAAGAAATCAAGCTTATAGTGCTTTGTAAAAGTATGTACAGAAGACCAAGTAGCAGCTTCTAGAACACTTCTAGAATCCAACCCTTAACAAAAAACATGGATGAAGCCAAGGTCCTAGTAGAGTGCACCTCAACCCTGCCTGGGTTAGATTTGTTATGGTGAATATAAAAGGCAATAATCTTAGATAACCATTTGGAAATAGTCTGTTTTGACACAGTTTGTCCCTTCTTCTTGCCTTCAGAAGAAATGAACAATTGATCTGAAGATCTGAAAGTTTTAGTTCTGTCAAGATAGTAGCCAAGCTGTCTGTGGAAATCCAAGATATGGGGTATTCTTTATCTTTCATTTTTAAGTTCAGCAAAAGAAAATGGTGAGCTGGATAGTTTGGCTTAAATTAAACTTGGATACCACTTAAGGCATAAAAGAAGGATTAGCATACCTCTCAACTGTCCAGATTTTTGCCTCATATTTTTGGTATGTTCCTCTTAAAATTTTGGTTTTCTGATAAATTACTGGCAAATCATTGAGGATTGAAGTTAGAAAATAATGACAGAGATTTGAGTTTCAGACTTCATACCCTTCAGAAAATTTATGTTACTGTAAAACCTGTTATTCATCAAGTGTTTAAGTTTGTAAGAGCAACATTTAAAAATTGCCCCTATTTTTGGTCCTTTGCCTCACACACACACACACACACACACACACACACACACACACACACACACACACACACACACACACACACACTTATTTATAGCTTTGTCCAGATTTCTTGCTCTAAGAGGTTGAGAGGTATGAGGATTAGCTCTCAAAAGAAATCTTGTCCATGTGGAAAATGAGATAGGGTTGACTCACCATTAGAGCTTGAAACTCAAATACCCTTCTTGCAGAGGTCAGAGAAATCTTTAAAACTGTTTTCCATGTTAAGAGCCTCAAGTCAGACAGATTAGCTGGTTCAAATGGAGTAAGAGCGAGTTTCTCTAACACAAAACTAAGATCCCAAGGATGGGCCACCATTTTTTTTAAGAGGCCTCTTATGCAAAACCCCTTTAAAGAACATTTTGACATGAGACTGCATTGAAAGAGAAGGATCCATTGGCAGAAATGCAGAAATAGCTGATAAATCAACCTTGACAGATGAATGAGAAAGGCCAAGGCAAAGTAACTCACACAAATATTGTAAAACCAAAGAACAACTAGCCCTGATTGGGTGCTGGTTAGTTTGTTGGCACCAAATGGAAATCTTTTTGTTTGCTAATATATGATTTTCTAGTAGCAGGCTTTCTTGCCTCTGGTAGTACCTGCTGCATGTCCTCAGAAAACAGGCACCTTAAAGGAATTAAGATGCTATCATCCAGGCAGTCAATTGATGTTGACTGACACTGAGGTATGTCAAACACCCCTGGTCTTGTGTGAGTAGATCCAGTCTGTGAGTAAGCTTGTGGGAATTGATCCTGGTCATTTCCAAAAGATGGGAGAACAATGGTTGCCTGGGTCAGAAGAGAGAACAATGGTTGCCTGGGTCAGAAGGGAGTCACCACAATGATATTGCGGAATTCCTTCTAAATCTTCAGAAGTACCCTGGATATTAATGGAAAAGGTAAAAATGCATACAGTAACATTCCTGTCCAAAGAAAAGAAAAGGCACCTGTCTTCTAGGCCTTCTTGCATGGAGTCCTGGAGCAGAATTTTGCCAATTGATTGTTTAGAAAGCTAATAAAGAGGTCTACTTGAAGGATTCCCCACAGATGGATCAAATCCCGGCAGAACCCCTGATCCAGTTTCCATTCAGGAGGGTCTGCCCTGGTTCTGCTCAGCTTGTCTGCCACACAAGTTTGCTCTGATAGCATGTTGGACACCTGTAGAGTGAGACTGTGCTGTAAAGCTATATCTCAGGATAACATGGCTGGTGTTCAAAGGTAGTACAAACTGATACTCCCTTGCTTGTTGATGTACCACATAACTGTGGTATTGTCTGTAATCACTTAAAGGGGTCCAAGAGACTAAAGATGGTTCAGCAACTTGAGCACTTTGATCAGGCAAGCATCTCCTTGAAATGTATGTACTTCCATCTGTTCATGGTGTCCCACCCCCCTGCACTTTTATCCCTCACTCCCCAAGCAATACCCAAAGCATCTGTGGTGACTGATTGCTTTAGAGCAGGGAGGGATAAGGGGTGACCTGGATTTATGGATATCTGTTGTCTCCACCAATATATTTCTGTTCTGACAAACCCCATCACTGAAAGATAAGGGATGTTGATGCTGGGACCAAAGAGTTTTCAGATGCCACTGTATCTTTCTCATTTGGGAGCTTGGCAGGGGGTATCATGAGAATCACTGATGCCATGAGACCGAAAATACTGAGCTATTCCCTTGCAGTGACAAAAAGTCTGAGTGGAAAACATTAGAAACAGATCTCAGTAAAGATCTATGTTTTTTATTGTTGAAGAAAAGCTCTTTGAACTGTAGTGTCTAGTTGACATTCCAGGAACACAATATTGTATGATGGAGTCATGAAAGAAATTTGAATGTTCTCTTGGAATCCCAGTTTATGCAAGAGATCTCTCACCCGATAGAGAGAGAGAGAGAGAGAGAGAGAGAGAGAGAGAGAGAGAGAGAGAGAGACTCTTGACACCTTGAAAAACACTCTGCAAAGATTAGGAAGTCATCTAAATATAGAAAAACATGGATACTCTGTAACCTGCAATGAGTTACATTCAGAGGTAGACACTTTGTGAACCTCTTGATGCAGTGGATAGTCCAAAGGGTAAGACAGAGAAATAATAATATGATCCAGACACACAAAATCTTAAAAAAAAAAACAAACATCTGAAGTCTGGATAAATAGGGATGTAATGATAAGCATTGTTTAAGTCTAGTGTTACCAGGAAGAAGAGGTAACTGATTGTGTAGTGACATTTTGAATTTGTGCACTATCACAAACAGGTTTAGGAAAGAAAGATCCAGAAGGGTTTCCAAGCATTTTATTTCTTTCACAGTAGGAACATAATTGAATAATACCTCTTCTTCACCTGGGAAGGAGGAACTAGCGCTATCACTCCTTGAGAGAGCATGTAATAAAGAACAGGTGGAAACAAATGAATCTAATCTGCAGGGTGAGGAATGACTCTCTGGAAAGGAGAAACTTCCTTCCACTGTCATCTATAACTTTGATTAATGATTTTCACAGCCCATTTGTCTGAAACAATCTGTTACCGAAAATAAAAATGGAGTTCAGACTTTCTAGAAGAGAAATGAGGCCAGGGAGGGAGGGTATCACAAAGTCTTTTGAACAGTCATTCAGACTTGAATGGTTGTCATTGGTTTTGGGAGGTTTGAGACTTCTTTTTTGGAACCCCTTTCCATTTCTTAAATGTCTGTTTACCCGAATTCTGTTGAGGCTGTTTATTCTGTTTTTAGCCAAAACTGAATGAGGAGAAGGAAAACCAATTGGACAATTTGGAAAAGGAGGGCTGAAAATCATTGAGATTACCTGGATTTGCTTGTCCCTTTCATCACACTTTTTGATCACCTCTGCAACAGGAGGGCCAAACACTAAATCTCTACCCAAGGCAGAATTTAAAATCTCCGTTACAATATCTGGGAGGTTGTGACAATTCAGCCAAGCAAACCTCCTTAAAAGAGTACCAGTGGCCATAACCCTAGAAGACGTATAAAATGAGTCATACACACTGCAAACGATGAATATTGATCTGTGCAATAGAAGAAACCAAGTTATTTAAAGCAGATTTTTCTACACAAGAAGAAACTGTAGAAAAAATGTCCTCATACTTTCACAATTTGTCCATATGTACTTTAACATATGAGTCTGATGATTCAAAATTGTGAATATCAATGTAGCAGAAACATGCACTTTTTTCCTATAACTATCAATTTTCCCACTCTTATTAGAAAGAGTAGGATTGGAATTAACTAAGTGCTTAGCAGCAATGGAAACATCTAAGGCTATAGCTGGTGGGTCAGGTTTGAAAATACTGTATAAAATGTAAAAGACTGAGGGACTTTATAGATCCTCTCTGCCTTTTTATGGATAGCTGCTAACTGACTAACTATCAGGAAAACTGCAGGCAGTAAGACATACATCCTCTAAAGTAGATATGACAGGAGGAATTAGTGTAGATTCTGAAAAATCCTTCTGTAAAAACTCATACTATTTACTGAGAGACTGAGAAACCTCAATGTTCTCCCACTGAAAAAAAACTGTGACAGTCTAGCAAAAGTCTTAGAGAAAGAGTAGCTCCCACAGGGAGAATCAGAAACTGAACTCTCTTCTGAGTCTGAATCATAAATCTGTGGACAAATCCCTGAATCTATCCCTGCATCTTCCTGTTCAGATTCAAAATCTTGTACCTCTTTAGGAAAAAAGGAATCCCTCTTTTTTTTACCAGAAGCTACTTTACAAGAAAGATTGATAGCCTAAATTAAACCTTGAGCCAGTCCCAGTAACCTAAGCATCCAAAACATTTGAGGAGGAGCAGATGCATGCTTGTTGTTTTGTTTCATTTTGAAAGGAAAACATGGGTCTAATCATGTTACTATTGGCAGTAGCTGCTTCCATAGGAATGGGCACAGCACTCTTACACAACAGCAAAATCTTCCCTGTTCTCTCTCCCAGGGCTGACAAGAGTGGCTCTCCCTTGCCCACTGAGGGGACTCCAAAATCTGCAGGGGATGTGGTTAATTCTCAGTCCATAGTTACTGTAGGTGCTACACCAGAGGGATCCGGGGTATAACAATTGACCACAACAGAGTCATCCATCTGTGTCTGAGGGAAATTGCTAGCCTCCTGTGGTGGTAAAGGCTGTTTGCATAACTTGTTCTTTCTGTGACTGGAAGAAGGACCAAATGTTGGATCTGTACACTGTTCCATGGTCAAACCAAAAATGGTGCGTTTTTCCCAGGGAAGACAAGCAGCAAGTGTTGGTAAAACTACAAGTCCACAAAAATTACTTTTTTGGCAGAAAAAAACTCAAAAGCACTTCAAAACACTATGGCCACCCCAAAATTGAAAAATAAATACAATTTCTCCCAGAAAATACATTTTCAGTTAGTATAGACTACCTTTAAAATGATAAAAAGAAATAAGTGTTCCATTTTAAAGAACATCACAGTCTTGAAACAGTCCATTAAATAACAACACTCATAGGATCATAGGATCATAGGAAGTTACTGGACTATTGGCCCTTAAGTCCTTATAATCCTCTCCAAGAGTTTAGTCCATGCATAGACAAATCAGCACCCAATGCCCCTGTCCTGGAGGGACATAGGTGGAATCCCAGG
This sequence comes from Protopterus annectens, assembly GCF_019279795.1. Taxonomy (NCBI): domain Eukaryota; kingdom Metazoa; phylum Chordata; order Ceratodontiformes; family Protopteridae; genus Protopterus; species Protopterus annectens. Next base: position 102,056,178 of record NC_056727.1, on the reverse strand, counting down.
GATGTATTTTCTATTTCCTATCCAGTTATCCAGGTTGTGCTTAAAAAGGGGTAAAGAGGTATTCTACTTGACATGGAGAAGGAGTCTATTTCATAGATGGGCGAGTCTCTGGGACACAAATCTGTCCTGCCAATCAGTCCTATTGATGTCACAGGCCAGGTTGAGGTCACGTTTGTGGGTTACTCGAGTGGAGCTTGACTTGCGGATATGCAGCAGTCCCCTTAAGGCGGGGTCTGAGATTGTCTTGTATGCCAGACAGAGGTCACCTCTGAGGAGTCTGTATGAAACAGAGTAGAGGGATAGGGCTTTTAGCCTATCTGTGTATGGTAGACTTTTGAGGCTCTGGATTCTACTAGTGAGGAACCTCTGTGGTACCTCCAGCTGCTGCATGTGCTTTGCAAGGTACATGCCAAATGGGGCATTGTACTCAATAATGGGCCTTATAAGGTAAGAATACAGGGATGTTATGACCCCCTTGTCCCTGGGTGAGATACCCTTACTTATGAGGTGGGCCATGTAGAAAGCTTTCTGTACAATGGAAGCAAAATGGTTGCCAAAAGTCAGGTTGTTATCAATCTTTGTGCCCAAATCCCTCACGACTGACTGTGTACTTAGGACATTGTTATTAATGTGATAATTTGTGGGGGCATCACTCTCCCCAAAGGGGGTGATGATGCATTTTTTTTGTATTCAGCTTGAGGCCATGTTTCTGGCATCAGTCATTTGTTTGGGTGACACCCTCTTGAAGGATGTCCACATCACTAGGGGAATTGATGACAGCTCCCAGCTTGCAGTCATCTGCAAACTTGGTCAGCCATAGCCTACTGGTTTTGGCCTGTACCTCAGAAAAGCATATCCCAAATAACAGAGGCCCCAAGACTGAACCCTGGGGTACACCACTCGATATGGGTCTACTGCTTGAGGTGGCTTCCCCTGTTTTGACTAGGTGGGTTCTATCAGTGAGCCAATTAGCTACCCATCTGGTAACATATGGATTGATGCCTAGTTGAGAGAGTTTATTTATTATACCTGAGTGGGGAATAGTGTCAAAGGTTTTGGCCATGTCAAGGTAGGCAGTGTGCACTGTCTTCCCCTCATCTATGGCTTTGGTGACTTTCTCAAAAAAGTAAATCAAATTTAACAGACCTCCCCTTGACAAAGCCAAACTACATGAGATCAAGTGTTTGGAGGTTGCCAACATCCTTGTTAATGAGGTCCATGATAATCCATTCCATGGCCTTGCATATCAGGCTAATTAGGCTGATGGGTCTATAATTTTCTGGATTAGTGGATGCTCCACCTTTGTGGAAAGGGATGACAGTGGCTGTCCTCCACTCAACTGGGACAAAGCCAGTACTCAGGATTTGGCTGAATATGGTGTCTAATGGTGCTGCAAGTTTTTGCCTGAGTTCATGTAGGATGAAGCCTGGGACGTTATTGGGTCCCTTGGAGGCTGTATTTTTTGCCTTTGAGAGAGCAGTGATGACCTGATTCCTAGATATAAGGGGAAAGGGGCAGGTACTGGGAATGTCATGATTTAGTGATGGGTGACTGATGGGTGAAATTTTCTCTGAATCTGTCAGCCAGCAAGTTTGCTATATCTACAGCATTTGTATATGTAGTGTCCTTGACCACCAGTTCTGAACAGATCTTGGTGTTACCTTTGAGATTACGGACATATGTGAAGAAGGCCTTATGCTTGTCTCTAGTAGATGTGGCCAATTTTAACTCAAATAATGATATGGAGGACTTTCTCGAAGTGGACTTTCTGGAAGAGGAGAGTAATAAGACATCAACAAAATTTAAGGAAATGGATTTTCTTTTACCAAAGGAACTTATCTGCCCAGCAAAGAAAAGCACAAGCGGACTGCTGATCCTCAAAAGCCTAAGATGAGCATACTCTTCGACAGCAGTAAAGCCTGCTGCTGGCAGGAAAGCTCTAAAGGTCTTTGTACCCAAATTATCTTTTAGTTAGCACAGCTTGAGATGCTTGAAAGTTTGGGTGGGCAGAAGTTGCTCTGAAGCTTTGGAAGTTGGTTGGTTGTTATATCCTTGACAGGTTATAGCACATATAGCTAAGGCTATTGCATCAGTGATCAACATGAAGAACACCAAGCTGTAGTGGGTTGACATGGTTTCAGTAGTCTGCAGCAGATTTTATAAAATGACCAGAGTGCAGCACAATCAGTTACTTAGTCAGGCAATACATTAATAAATAAACACAGCCATATTCAAGTGAAAGGTAACAAAAGTAAGATGGAACAGGATAAGATTCCTAGCAAGGTGTATAGTGCTTGGCATGCAGTATAATAAAACAGATGGAAAATTAATAAGTCATTGTCTATGAATAGATTGATTGACTGATCACTTTTAGGGATAAAACTACATATGTGTGAATTATCTCATCGACATACCTACTTTATGGTGCGTTTGTATGTTATACTGCTTGGAATTAGTGCTGGAAAGAAAACATTTAGAATAATTTGCTCTTCTGTGAAGATGAAGAGGCAGTAATTTGATCATATTATAGCAGACAACTGTTTACTACAGTGTGATAGACAGCTTTTTAATACAGTGTGATATCTGTTAATAGTCTTTATGCCAGGTACAGCAAACTTTACTAGGATTTTATTTGCAGTGTATAGAGTGCTCTGATTATGTGCTGAATTCAGGAAAAAGATAAATTTGTTAAGTGCTTCCCTAAATCTTAACAGTTCTTAGGTGCCAATAAGAAGCTTTTGTTAACCACCCCTAAGTGCTGTTAAGTGTGGGTGTTGTACTGGGGAAGTACTTAATAAGTTTATCTTTTTCCTGATTTAGGAACAGAATTGTAGCACTCCATGCACTACAAATAAATTCCTAGTAAAGCTTATTGTACTGGACAAATGTTTCCTTCTCAGCACTAATTCCTTGTGGTATTACATACAAACTTACTGTACAGTAGTCTATCATTGAGGTGATTCACACATCCATAGTTTTCTCCCTAATAATCCATTGGTTGATTTATTAGTTTTACATCTGCTTTACTAAACTGCATTCCAAGCACTACACATCTTACTAAGAATCTTATCCTGCTCCGTCTTACTTTTGTTACCTTTCACTTGAATATAGCTCTGTTTATTTGTTGTTTGACTGAATAACTGATTGTACTGCATTCTGGTTTTCTTTGTAATAATATATGTGGCAGACTACAAAACACATGCCAACCCGCTACAAACTGTTCCTCCCTTCTACTGCATCATCAGAAGGTGGGGCTGGGTGACATGGAATCCGAAGTAATTAGGCAGTTGCACAGCATACTATAAACGGAAACACCAGTTTATTAAACTTAATAAATATATTTAGGTTTGCTACCTTTGCATCCTTCCATTTCCTGACAAATAAATCATGTCCCCTGCATGATAAAAACTCACTCTTTCCCTCAAGGTAGTCACATCCCTTTTAGCAAGCCCCAAACAGAAGCACCAGTTGTTAAGCCCCCTATATAGATGTCTACCTTATATGATATGAATCCCTAGGTAAAGCGCTCCATGGTAATCCCTACCCCACTATTTAATGTTACACTGGCATACAACCCATTTCTTCCTTGTTTCCTCATATCCTTTCCTGCTCATATTATCCAGATTACTTTTGTTTTGGTTTCCTCACGGTTTCTCTTACTTTCCAGCTTTTTCCATATGTGAGCAACACATCCACACTGGCCAAGACTTTACTGTAATAATTTTGGAGGAAATAATTTAATTATGCCGGGGGTGAAGGGGGCCACTAAGCCCTCTGAAGCTATGGGGTTCTAAATGCTCTAAGGAGCATTTTCTAGCTTTTTAACCCACAACTGTTAGTCCAATGATGGCTTGAAAAAAAGACAGTTGTCGAAAGAAACTAATTCTTTATTTCAAGGAAGAAATAGGTTATGCCCAAGGATTAATGTTAAAGATTAACAACACAGTAGTTACAACAAAAATTAATAGTATTTATCCATAAACTGAGAATACAATGCTTGAGAAGTAACAAATCATATCAGTGATGACTGCTTTCTCCCCCCCCCCCCCAAAAAAAAAGATAGTGATTTTTAATGTACCCAGATGGTGCTAAATTGGAATGAAAGTAAAAGGACAAATGACAAAAGTCATATTTCAAGCTGTTGCTGTCATACATTTACACAGCATGCTCCTCACCCTAACCCCAAAGAAAGAGGGTCTATGACAGCCAATCGAAAGTTAATTTCCATGAACAGCACATAGATCAAAACTGCCGTTATTTGAAGGTGGAATTGTGAGATTGTGGTACAGTGAAGATTGGACAATTTGCCCTTTCCTCACTGTAGTGTGATCTCAGAGTTGGAATATATATTTAGTGGGGGGTGTGAGGGGCTGCACCCCCCCCCCACAAAACCGATTTTGACTAACGGCATTTTCAATCTATATGCTGCGTGCAGAAATTACCTTTCAATCAGCTGTCATAGAACCAAGAAAGATACCGATTGTGTGCCCCTTTGAAGTCAAATTAGGATGAAAGTGAAAGAAGGACTCAAGCACAACAACATATTTCAACTTATTGCTGTCTGCTGTACATATGCAGTACACTTCCATTTCTCTATCCCCAGAAAGTATTTAACTGGACACACATCTGATTTAAATTGTGAAGAAATTGAAAACAAAACACTAACATTAATTTATTCCACCATGTTGTTCCCACACAGTACATTGGTTGTATACAAGCTGTAGGAGCATTCTCTACACAGGTATGATTTTGAGTAAAGTTAACGAAATAATGACTACACAGTCCTCAGCCAACACACAAGGTATAGTGACATTATAAACACATCTCTGAAATTTGACTACGAGGAAAATTAATTTAAGAAATAATGACCACACTATCCCCAGCCACAACACAATCTATAACAATCTCTGTGCCCATTTCTGAGTGGGGGCAGTTTTAGGCTAAGTGTTGCCCATGGCTAGAGGACTGGACTAAATCACTTATACAGCCAAGAATGATGGCCCCTAGAAGATATGATGTTCTAGATGTTCTATGATGCATTTCATTCCTTATTTTTTCACTGCCCAGTGGATGTATGTTTGCACCCTTCCAATATTATTTTTACACATGTTTTGCACTGCCCCTAACAAGCCAAGTCTATCAGTAGACACACACATACAACATGGTTTCTACATAAACTGAAAGATCATCAAATCATCTATAGCATGTATTCTGGGTGTTGGAGAAAATGAGCGTACCTGAATTAAACCCACAGAGACAGGGAGAACATGCAGATTCCACACAGTTGGAGCCACAGCCAAGAACTCAGGGAGATGACAGCTGCCAGATGGCAACACTACTCATTGTGCCACTGTTGTGTTCCTTTCATACACATTTTACCCAGACCACCAAAAATAGTCACTTATTGTGTACAATGCTGATACCTGACAGTGATGCAAACTGGAAGAAATTATGAACAACTCAATGCTCTTGCACACACTTCCAGTCACACACATGCACAAATATAAGCCACAGCAATGACTGTTTTTATACTTCATTTGACTCCATTCATCACCCTTTTTCCCCATATTTTGCACATGGAGTTGGGGTGTTCCATCACCAATGACCATCATTTAGGGACAATGTTCACACACTGCCTGGTAGCTAGCCCTGCTGCAGTTGTGCTTCCATACCACACAGTGCTGAGCCTTAAGGCAAATTTAGACTGCCTAATCTACTCTCTGCATGTTCTTGGAATGTTGGAGGAAACAGGAGCCCCCAGAGGTAACCCATGCAAACACAGACAGAACATACAGACACAGCACAGAAGACAACTCAGCTAAGACTCAAACTTGAATACAGATAGGAAATTCAAGTGAAAGAGTGAATACCTTAGGAAACATGCTTCAGAAATATATTGGCTCTCAGAATGATTCAAAATATCTGTCAAGTCTTCACGATAACTGGATTCCCTGACAGAAACCCTGATTTCTGGATTTCCAGACAAAGACCTTGATTTCCTGACTGTCAGGAAAACTTCCTTACAGGTGGCAACCCTAATATATAGGTCAACTGAAACAAGTAGTGTAAATACTTCAGATTTTAGAATATGAAAGCCCACTTTACAACATGAGGGCATAATTGTAACAAAAAGAAATGATAAAGCAATAATACACTTGATCTTTAACAGTGTGCCCCTTCCCCATCTGAAACAAATTAATAAATTATTTGCTGATTGTTTCAGATACAGGGGCGCATTTTGTAATGCAATTTTAGACTTAGAAATAGTCAGTACAGTTTTGAACATTGTGTCATTGACTAGTAAGTGTTCCACTAAAGTTTCAGGCTTATCATAGTCATTGGGATCACTTTGCAATACCAGTTTCTTATATTAGTATTTTATCCAGTAGTTGGAATTAAATATTTGGGTTAACTGGTATGAATAAAATAAGAGTAGGTTTAGTATGTGATATATGCTAAAAATATATTCCATTTGAATGGCCATGGATATTATCAAATACTTTCAGATTTGTAATAACAAGAGGACCAGAATGTAAATAATCAAGAAGTAAGAAGAGAACATGGTTGGATTGATTTGAAATGATTAACTGTTTTTGTTACTGCTTTCAATTCGGATTGTGGAATGAATGAATGGACCACATAGTTTTGTACTGGGTAAGTAAAGAGGGGCTGTTTGCTATGACTGAGTCAAATTGATGAAGCTTTCTGCTGAAACTGGTATTTGATTCATATTTTGATGCTGGAATATATTTTTTGCCATCTACATGTGTTGAATGTCTATCTTGGACAATAAATATGTACATTTATGCATATTTATATATCTACTGAATTATAAATATAGATTGATGACTTTGGCGTCAGTCATTGACTATACATTTCATTGAACTGCTGTTCACTGAAAAGCTTTCATCAAAAGTACATTTTTCTGGTAAATACACTGAATACCACTGTACTAAAAATAATTGAAATTCAGCCATTTATATAGCACATAATGCACCAAACAATATTGACAGGCTTTAAACCACAGAAAACATAATAATACCTAGTATCTACTCACAAGTGAGTGGGGGAAGCCCCCTACACACTACCTCCCACTCACACATGTTTAAGCACTCACCACACTCCTTCCATGTGTACATACAGTGAACACAGTTCACCACTTATACATTCAGTTAATGCACAGTCACTCACACATCACTAAACTTAGCAGATTCAGCGAAATGTACAGTCAGTGTATACACACACATCTGTCTGTATCGCTGTCTATCTCTCTGTCTGTCTATATATATATATATATATATATATATATATATATATATATATATATATATATATATATACACACACACACACACACACACACACACACACACACACACACACATTGTTATGCTTTACGCCTTTGAATATTTTTATGTCTTTTTGGAAACAGTGTGCATTTTTATTGAATTATTATTCATTTCTGGCTAAACTACTCTTATGAGGTTTGTAAGGGTAGCTAACCTACTTCTTCTGAAGTGTTTATATAGCCGTGTCTATATTACCTTTCTGACTTTCTTGAAGCATTTCTTATCTATGTTAATGTGAAAGGCTTTGATTAAGAAAAAAAATGATCGTATCCTTAGGAAAGTCAGCTACCCTGGGGAACTGCCACACTGACAACATGCTCCTAAGAAATGAACCCTTTTTTGGGATTTGGGAACTTATGTGGACAGTGACCTAACTTTCAACCAGCATGCATCCATTGCTGTAAGAAAGTCCATCTATATTGCACAGTTTATAAACAAATGGACTGTGTCTAGATCTAGGGATGTCATTGTTCCCCTTTACTCATCCCTCATTAGTCCAATCATTGACTATAATGCCCCCTTTGGCATGTATCTGTCCAGACACATGCAACAATTGGAACACCCACAGGGATAACATACTAAAATGATACGAGGCCTAAGCAATATGTCCTTCATCGACTGATTCAAAGCCCTGTCACCATACCCGGTACCCTACAGACTGTTAAAAGGTGACTTGTGTCTGGTATACAAGTCATCTTCTAAGCCAATTCTTGTGGCTCTATTACACATCAGTGAGTCAAATGGCAACAGAAAGACTTATTCTTGTGATCTAAACCTCTTCTGCAACATCAGCAGAATGGTTTGGAGGGACAGGTTTATCTTACACACCATACTGCTCTGGAACAGACTCTCCATTCATGTAAAACAAAGCTCATCTCTGTCCATATCCAAGTGCAACTTGGATCTATGGATGGGAAATAGCAAATTTACTGCAGGACTGCCCCCCTGTACTACTAATGGACAGAGGCAGCTTCAAACTGCTTTATGCCATGCATGCATCCCCTCAAATTATCTATGGTATGATCCCATTTATTCTCACTAGGGGTAACATATCATTTTTGATAATGGGATGGGTATGGCCAGTCTAACACTAAAAGGGTAGGTAGCTCAATTCAAGCACCAAAAGGGAAGCTGGCTATGCTTAAATGGCCCACAAGGGCATCTAGTCCAGTACTTACCCATGAGAATAAGAGAGAAAGGGGTTCAGTGTTCCACTTAGTTAAACTCACCTCTAACATAAGGGGAGCATTTTTTAACTCAAAATACAGGACAAATTTGGCAAAATGGGATATTGCCATTATTGTGGTTCATAAATGTCTCTTAATCTCTGTAGTGTAGAAAATGCTGCCATGGCTGTGAATAGACTTTATCACATGGTACCAGTATTCGTACAACCAGAAAACTGTATGGATCCTTTATACAAACCCATAAGGGATTCCTACCTTTCATATACACTTTGCAGTTGGTATTATTTAATGAGTCTGTATTATGTCAAAATCATACTGGCCTTTACAAATGCTGTTGCTTTTCACAGAGATAAAAGTCTTGCACATGTCCAAGCCAGTACTGTTTGATAATAATTACAGTTGTAATGAATTACTTGATGTGCAACAGATTCACTTTATGGGCTCTTTACCACCCTGTTGATGCCTCATTAAATGAAGCTGTTGATCTCATGTGTTTTATTTCAAAATAAAAGAGAAATCCTGCAGTGGGCTAGTACCCCAGCTAGGATAAATGTGACTACCTTGTGCAGTGAGAGCCTCTTGCTAGCCCAAGACCACAAACTGGATTAAGTGGGCAATCAATGAATTAATGAGTGGAAAAAGGAACACCAGATGATACAGCACATACTTGCCCCTTTCAAACGCAGGTGTGTGTACCAAAGATTTGTTTCAGCATTAGCACAGAACCAAGTTTTCTACATTAATACTGCTCATCCAGCTGGTTTCAAATAAGCACAAACAACAAAATGCACTGCAGTGGCCTGTTTTGCATATCAAAAGCTTAAGGTGAGTGAGGAACACTCAGATAAACATGAGATAAATATTTCAGGCAAAGTCAGAAAAACCTGCACTTGTCTCTGCACTGAAACCAAATCAAAACACAAATAAAGCGCTCTCATACAGCTGTATTTAGATAACAGTAAAGCAATGGCTAATTAAATATGCAAACAACATGCAGTTCACACAAGCACAACATTATGTATAATGCTCTCAGTCATTTGTGCTTTTACAGTTCACAAAAGCAGAAGTAAGTAAGGTGTTACACTTTCCACACCAGATATGAAGTGCATTTCATAAACAGCTTGTAATGTCAAAGGCAGTGATGAGCTATTGGTGTTTCTTGAAGGGAAAATTAATAAAAGCTAAAATGGGGTAAATAAGGACTATAACTAACAAACTTAAGGACTACAACAGCAAATAATCAGCACATCCTGACTCAAAAGAGTGTGATTCTTCCTGGGTTTATGTATCTTCATACTTCTGTCTGTCTCTCTTTACTTGTTAAATGCCTATATATATATATATATATATATATATATATATATATATATAAATATATATATATATATATGTATATATATATATATATATATATATATATATATATATATATATATAAATATATACATACACGTGTGTGTATGAATATCTTAATGGTCAGTTGGTTTATACAAATAAGCTTATCTCTTATCACTTCAAAAATTCAGTACAGCACAATCACCTTTAAACTGATTACAATTCATGCCAATAAACTTACACAAAACAGATCAAATTATGACTTTGATGAGCTTAATTTACAGCTGCATGGCTAATAAACAAATGAGAGAAAGAAGTACTGAATATAGGCTAGAACGATATTTCAGATCAACGCAGCCATTACTTCCAGGCTATAAACAAGTGGAACTTAATAGTTGAGCATTGCACAGCAGAGTTTTCAGCAGTGCCACGCTTGAGTTGTTTTCGTGTTAATTACTTTAATGTGATTATTGCCACTGAACTATGAACTGCAATAGTAAATCACCTCTGCAGAATCTTATATAGTGTTAGGTTCTACAAGTGCAAACACATTTTGTCCAAAGTCTAATTACCCCCGGTGTTATTAGTTATTACAATCAGCAACTAAACGTTAGCCACTGAGTCAGATTTCAGATACATCCTGGTTCGAGTTAACCATTTTAGATCCATATAAAAATGTGAGTAATACCACAATATTGTAAAGGCGAAATTCTAAGCTAAAGAAACATATTTATGTTTTTGACTTCTCTAGCTTTTTAAAAGTAAGCTTATCCAGGATCACAAAATCTTAAATACTGCACTCCTAAAAGAATAAAATGCATATACAATGGCAGACACATGAGAAAGAATGAATTAAGTTTGTAACCATTATATCACATAATGCAGACAGAAAAATAACAGAACTGGTAAAACAAAAGCTATGGCATAGCATTTGGCCTTTGGAGACAGGAATTTCATTATTATTTGAAGAAAATAAATATTTTAGTTAAATCAGTATTGACAGTGAAATAAGTGCAAATGTAAGAGTGCTGCATAGTTCTCACTAGACCGTGTCAAATAAGGACTAATAAATAATTTGCCCTGCTCCAAATGTTCAAAAATTCATGCTGAGCAGTACGGACCTGAGCTTAGCTCCTTCTGAGTTTCTTTTGTTTAAAGACCCTGATCCTAAATTCAGGTAGACAGACATTTTGATTTAACAGGTTGTTAGAGTGACTGCCTTATTAATGAATAATTAATATTATTAATGCACTTTGCTGACTGAATTAATTAGCTGTGACTGGTTAGAACCTTTTTGAAGTGAGGACCTGAGGAGAAGAGTTCTTCAGGAAATTATACCGGCCCATATGTCACCAGTGGATATCCAAATGGCTTACAGACAGGACTCAGGAAGTTAGAACTGGGGAGTCCACCTCTATAAAGAGGCCAGTCTCAAGTGGAGTCCCTCAGAGATTGGTATTTGGACCACTCTTTTTGGCATTTACTTCTCTGAAGTCAAGGCCAATTTCAATGGTCTCTGGCTGATTACATTTGCAAATGATTACAAATTAGGAGTTGCCATTGAATCCCACACTGACACAAATGTTCTCCAGGAAGGGCTGACACAGACAAACAGCTAGAGTCAGAGCCATGGACCAAAACTAAATGTCAAGAAATGCATAATAGTATCCTTGAGGAAGTCATCCACCCCTGGTAACTATCATATTGACAACACACCCCTTAGAGCTGACCCAGTGGTCCATGACTTAGGGACACACATAGACAGTGATCTAACCTTTGACCATCATGTGTCTATAGTAGTGAGGAAATAACTTATAAACAAAGGTATGGCATCTAGGTCCAAGGAAGTCATTCTTCTACCGTATTCTGCATTCATCAGACCTATGATTTAGTACAATGTCCCCTTTGGTATGCATCTAACTAGGCATATCTAGCAATTGGAATGTCCATAGAGGTTTCTCACTGAAAGAATACAAGGCATAAGTAACATGTCCTGTGCAGACCACCTCCAGGCCCTATCAATGTATTCCGTCTCCTATAGGATATTGAGGAGAGATCTATGCCTGGCTTACAGGGAATTGTCAGACTCCACTCTGATGGACCTCCTGCATATCCACAAAACAAACAGCACCAGAATTACCCATTCTAAAGACTTAAAACCTTGCCTGTGATATAAATAGGACCTGCTGAAGAGACAAGTATGTATCCCAGAGACTACCCCATCTTTGGAACAGGCTCCCCATCCATGAGAAGCAGAGTTTCTCCTTAACTCAATTCAAGTGTGACTTGGTCAGTTGTATGGGGAACAGAAAATTAATCCCTGATTTGGCACCTATGTCTCTAATGGACACAGGCAACCTGTAAATGGTTGATCTCCCAGGTCTCTGCGGTTGTTAGCCTAGTAAACACCTATGAACCTGTAAACCTATGTAGTTATATATAATAAGGCAATTTGATACTTTTATTTAATTGGATTAAGTCCTAAATTGTGATAGAAACTACTGAAGGGCTAACTAGCTAAACATATGCATCTACATAACAAACTTTTTAAATACTGTATTCATCAAGTTTAGACTCCATCACAACAATAAGCATGTACACATTCACTCATACAAACTAAGTCAACAACCACGCAAAAACTCAACCATACTAATAATATCAACAAACCTACAGCACACAGAACATTTTATGGACTGCACCCCTTGTGTAGCCCATAAAATTAACATACCCAACTCTGTGATCATACTTACCTTGGGGTAAGTGCCACTCTGGACACAGAATAACATACATACATATCTCGCACAAAAGCAGCGTCTCATACTTTTAGCAGACTCAACACCAAACACACAGTCTAACAATCTCATTCTTCCAGCCACTAACACACACTCATTACCAGAGTCATCTGATCACTAACATGCCTGTCATAACTCCATTCACATGCAAATACATGTACCAGATGCATACTTATCAACGTGTTCCTATCTACACTCATCCAACACACTCTGTTACTCATTCATGAAATAAAAAATACACACACACACACACACACACACACACACACACACACACACACACACACACACACACACACACACACACAGACCATGCTTTTAATTACTCAGTCCGACACAGAAAACCTCCAAACCATCTATCTACACACATTCAAACTCTGTCTGGCACACTCCCAAACAAAATGTCCTTTGCTCCTTAGCTACAAAATACCTACTACACACACATACTCATCAACAAACTCTCACATACATGTTGTTAAACTAAGTCTAGAAATTATCTCAAAACGTAAGGAATGGTTGCTACATAACAAAGACTCTAAACCAACTGTGACGACTGGTGTATATTCATACACACTTAATGAATATATATCTTCAATCGCTAGGTACACATGATGACAGTGTATCTTTACCAAGATACTGTTGATGAAACAGTCATCAATAAGATGGCTTCAGCAAATTTGGATGACAAACCTATTTAACTCAATGAATTTGCACAATTATAATTCCTTAGAGCTTTAATGTAAAGGTGTACAAAAAGAAAGCAAACATGGAAAATAAAATAGATTATAGAAATACATGGAAAGTATAGCAATCATTTTAATCAGTGTATATTATGTACATAGGTAATTACTAACTAATGAGCCCAGGGGGACTTTTTAGGTCTAGCTATGCTTCCCAAATGTGAGAATCAAACCCTGTATCTTGTGTCTGTAAAGTGAACACCTTAACCATTATACTAAATAAATATTCATAAGTCTTGCTGTAAGTACTTATGAAAACATATGTATCTAAAACTGCTCATAGGATCATAGGAAGCTACTAGGCTATTGATCCTGAGGCTTTTACAAGCCTAGCCAAGAACTTAGCCCATGTTCCAACAAGTCAGCACCCTGTGCCACTGTCCAGCAGAGACACAGGTGGAATCCCAGGAGTGTATTTTCTGTTCCCCATCCAGTTATCCAGGTTGCACTTAAAAAAGGTTTAATGAGGTACTTTGCTTTACGTAGAGAAGGAGTCTATTCCAGAAAAGAGAGAGTCTCTGGGACACACATCTGTCCTGCCAACATGTCCTATTGATGTTACATGGCAGGTTGAGGTCACATGTGCAGATTACTCGAGTGGAGCAGTCCCATCAAGGTGGGGTCTGAGATTGCTTTGTATGCCAGACAGAGGTCACCTTTGAGGAGTCTGTAGGAGACTGAGTAGAGGGACAGGATTTTTAGTCTATCTGTGTAGGGTAGATGTTGTCTCTGCAGCTGCTGCATGTGCTTTGTGAGGTACATGCCGAAAGGGGCATTGTACTCAATAATAGGTCTTATAAGGGAAGAATTCATAAATTATTTTTTTAAAGGCTAGCTACACATTTCCATTAACAAACAAGGTTGGCAGAATGAGGGAAACTGAGTAGAACACGCTGATCCCAAATTAGGTTAGGTAGATAATTGGAGTAGAATTAAGTGTAGCAGGATGTTTGATAGATAGGTCAAGTAAGAGAAACATTATCAGTAACAGGAAAGAATAGATAATTAGAAGTAGAGAAAGTTTGTTTGGAGAAAAGCAGTGAATGCATTTGTTAGGTAGCAGGAGAAAAATGAAGGGAGGCTTGCAATGGAGATATATGTAAGTCAGTCACCAGAGGGCTAAAAGAAAGAGAACAGCTAAGTGTGATGCCAATCAAGGTGCATGATGGGCTAGAAGTGTTTTGTAGGCAGTATGTTTTTAGTGCTGTTTTAACTGAGGATTTAATGATATCTGGATATATACTGGAAGATAATTCCATTTGGGAGATAGGTAGCAGCTTTGGGCACTATCATTGTATGCATGTGAATTAAAAACAGATATTTAGTAGATATGAGGTTTATGTTAGGTTAGTACCATTTTAAAAAGTTTGAAGTTCCTTTTTGAAGGCCAAGACGTCCTTGTTACATAAAAGTCTAACAGTTTCCTGTAGGTCAAGCAATATCGTATTCCAGACTTAATTTTAATAGCAAAGATTTCTGCTGTGTTTTGTATCTTATGAAGTTTATTGAAGAAATGTAAGGAGAAATTTTGTGGGTGTTGTTATTCCATGGATTCATTCTGTGAGTATAAATGTTTGGCGTATGTGTACTGGCATCTATATTTATATATGGGATTACTCTGGCTGATTACTAATGAAATATTTGCTGTTGAAATTCATAGCCACACTTTCTTATTGTCATAACATCCTGCTGATACAAGTAACCATTGCCCATCCTTCTGCCCTTTCTCTTTCCATTGTTGTGCTGACTGCGTGGTGGTCATCCTTAAATGGAAGCACATCATCATCATCATCATCGCCAACCCACTTATTCTCATTTTCTACAAGAGGTCACTGTGTTGCATAAACTGTCTCCTGTCTTGTTTTAGTGCCTCTCTCCTATCTTCTTTGATAGTCATGCCTATTCTCACACAATCCACTTATCCATCTCTTTGGATGCCCAGATTTCATCTTGACTTCTTCCTATCTGACCCAAATATCTTCTGCTTTCCTGCATGTGTATGAACTACCATCATTGGTTCTCTTTGAGTGTCTCTGCAACTGTAGCTATTTGGGCTTCTGCTCTGATGTCCTCATTTCTTTATCTGTCCCACAGTGTGCATCCTACCACCTGTTTTAGACACCTCATCACCATTGCCTCTAGCTTTCTCAACTGCTCTGCTTAAACTGCCCATTTTCTGTACCATACAGTAGTACAGGTAACACTATGGTAACACTATTTTGTGCACCTTACTTTTCAGTTTTTTTGGCATTCTTCTATCATGCACCACCCCTGACACTCTGCAGCAGTTGGCTGTATTGCCTCTGAATCTAGCTTTCACCTCCTCATTCAGACTTCCCTTCACCTTAACCACTCTTCCCAGATATTTGAACCTATTAATCTGTTTCACTATTTCCAATTATCGCAATTTTTAGTTTCTTCTCTTTTCCTCCATTTGTTACCATAACAACTGTCTTATCTGTACTTAGTTTCATCCTGTATGCCTTACATTTTGCATTCCAGTCCCCTGTCATTTGCTGCAGCTGTCATTCAGCATTGTCTGCATACAGCACTTTGTTGATCTATCCCTTCACACTGACTGCTAATGTAGTTCATCACCAGTGTGAACAGCAGTGGGCTCAGAGCTGAACCTTGATGCATACCCACTCCCACTTACAATGCCCCTGTGAGTCTAAACACAGTTCATACTCGAGTCATTGGGTCCTTGTAGACAACCTGTACTAATACTACCAGTGTTTTGGGGCTTTGAACAATCTCAAAACTGCCCATATCAACTTTCTTGGGATGTTGTCATAGGCTTTATCCAAGTCTAGCAATGGTTGTTTGGAATCTTTCTTCATCTTTAGCATCTTCTCAACTATCACTGGGCTCAGACTGAAATCCCCACTGAGACTGAAATCCCCACTGAGACTGCAATCCCCACTGAGACTGAAATCTCCACTGAGACTGCAATCCCCACTGAGACTGAAATCCCCACTGAGACTGAAATCCCTGGACTGAGAATGAAATTTGTCAGAATCAAATAGTGCTCTGTGCTGGTAAACAAATTCAAATAAATAACATAACTAAATAAATCGGCCCCATTGTAAAAATCGAGTCAGTTGTGCTTCATCCTGATCTGAATTCCAAACTGCTAATCTCCCACCTTAATTTCTACTGGTTTGCATATTTGCTTAGCTATCCCCCACTCTAGAACTTTCATGCATTGTGGAGTGGAGTTTGATTCCTCAAGACTGCTCAAAGTTGTGAATGTCCCCTTTGTTCACATACACTGGCACTAAAAATGTTACATTAACACTTATCTGAAGACATATATGAAGGTAGTGGGGAAATCATCCTGAAAACATAGAACAGTCTTCTTCCTGAAAAGACCTAACGTCCTGGCCATTCAGGTATTCCCCATGAATGGTGAAGGTGTCAGAGTTCTTATTTATGCACCTGTGGAAACCCTGAGAACACATACCATATAAAGTAGACTTGATACCCCTCAGGCACACAGGCACAGCTCAACAACATTTTAGAAGCAGTCTGACGCTGATGGTGAACTACATTTTGACTGCTGAAGTACAGCAGCAATGACCTGGAAAATAATGAAGACAGTATGGGTACTGGGATGGCAATGGCTGACATTATGAGACAGAAGTATCATACTATTCAAAGTCAAAGTAAGGAGGGAAACACCACCGGAAGAAAATTCATGTAGAGGCAGCATTATGGGCTGAATTGCGAATAAGAAGAAAAGATATCATGGGGCTGCCATTCCAAAGCCTGATGAAGATGGGAGAGGCTGATAAGAAACAAGGACCACCAGCATACTCTGGACACGTGTCCTACATAGGCTGTTAATGTTATTGGAGTATTTTGGAGGAAAGCATCATAGTGCAGGATGCCTTCTGAGCAAATCTTTCGGGAGGTCACAACATTATTAATAACTGATGTCATCCAATCCCTGCCCAGTGAAATGGCTGTCAAACAGTGTATCTTAAAGAGATGTCAATTAAAGCTGCAACAAATTAATCAAAGAAACCTGGACCTGTGCTCCCTTATCTCTGGAAACATTATCACGTCATAATACAATCAGCCTTCTGGAATATAGAATAGTCTGAAATAGTCAAATGTCTGTCCTTACAACTTTGTTTTGTAAAAAATTGTTCTCTTGGAGCTTTTCTCCCAGGCCTCCACTGAAAATGGACTTGTAATCCAGCTGGACTCTCACAGTCAACAAATGTAAAATAAAATAAATAAATATAGCATCCTTTATGTTGTTTGCAAAGGAGAACCTGCTAGATCTACATCAGTTCTTATTATAGCCGGAACATTCCCAACCTATTGTAACATCTGTAACAATGTGTATGCTAGGACTGGTACTAAGAGTCACAGTGATTCGCTTATCAATGACCTGATGAATATTAGAAGCAAACGTTATGCATTTATGTATGTATGTATGTATGTATGTATGTATGCATGTATGTATGTATGTTGTCCTCTTCTCAAAAGAAGAACATGGCAGACAGACATGAAAAAAGACTCGAGTTTAGCCTGAGTTCTGTTTGACTCCATGTGTGTTACTATAAATGAACTTAGAAGATAATTTCCTTCTTCACAGGGGAAAGTTTACTTTACTGGGATTCTGTGGTTGTGATTCAGAAGAAGGTCTGTTATGGCTGTATGACTCAGTGCAAGAGTTCCTGCTGCACAACAAGATTTGCATAGCTAAGGCTTTCCTGTGTGCAGAATAGCCAAGAGATACCTACCCAGAAAGATATATGGACTGCTGTAGTGGTTCAATGCCCACTCTGCACATGACAAGCCACAGAGGAATGAAACATTAGTTTCTAAATGCTAAGGACTACTGACAATGTTTACAGCAACATTTTGGAGCATCTCTGACTTTATAAAATGACACCTGCCAACCAACCAAAAGAAAATTGAAGTATGGCACAGAAGAGTCTGAGAGCTCCTTCAAGGATATAGGTACACCTAATAGAGTCCTCAGTCATTGGAAATGCCAGTCGCTGTGAGGTGACTCTGTGAATTACAGCATCACCCACAACGATGTCAATGAGCAAGCACTGGAGATCATTACGTAAAGAAAATCATATGCAACAAGGACACATATATGCCATTTGAGTTTGTGAGCACAGGACTATAAAGTACACAATCAGAGAACATCACCTAAAGACAATCATGTGTGTGTGTGTGTGTGTGTGTGTGTGTGTGTGTGTATATATATATATATATATATATATATATATATATATATATATATATATATATATATAAAGATAAAGATAGATATCAGTCCCCAAGGTATATGTTTAATTTTGTAAAGCACTCTTAATAGTTCCCAGTTTATCTGCTTGATGCACTCTCCTCAAAAAATGTCTCCTCTGCCTTCACCATGACCCCTTTATTTCCTCCTCCTGAGGATGGGTGCTGGTCTCCTTGGAGCTGACAAGTCTTCACTCCAGGGAAGGGTATACCAGGTTATCCTTAAGCTAGATCAGACTCTTGCAATCCATTTGCTCCCCACCTGAGGGGTCTCAGTGGTGCCACCCCCTTTACTTGGGATAAAGTCTAGGACTATCCTCGAATGGAGAGAGAACCCTACATCCCATTCATTCCTCAGAATGGGTTCAAAAGTCCCATGTCTCTACTACAGGACAGAGTTTGTGGTAGGGAGTGGCCCGGGTCAGTAGGTCAAGCAGAGCTGCCTAACTCCCTTTTCTATGGCAATATTGTGAGGTTCAAAACAGCTGCTCTACAGGAAATGTATGCACTTTCCTAAGCTATCATCCAAAAAGTTATGCACCTCTTGCAGTGTGACAATAGTTGTGCCCCTTCTAGCTACTGACACATTTTCAGTCCTGCAAGTATCATCATCCCAATGGACAGATGCCACCTCCTTCCCTCAAGATAACTGCTTACTCCTACTCTTCCTGTTGAGCCCCTCCAGCACTTATGCAACTGAACAAATGTGGGTTGTCTGGTCTGTACTCAGGCTTCATTCCTGTATGCCAAGGGCCAGGTAAAGCACTCAACATTTGATGAGCTTGCTTTGGTGTTGTATCTGCATGATTATTAAATGTTAGCTTCTGGTCAATATGTACTGCAAGATATGTGAATGATGGAACTACCTGCATATAACTGCTGGAGCTGGCAAATATTTGTAGTAAGTTTTTCTTGTTGACAGACAGATTTTGCTTTCCAAATAATATAATCTCATTTTCATTGTTGGTAAGTGATAATCTACTGTTTATGAGTCACACTGACAAGAGTATTAAGATTCTTTATTGATGAGGCTGTATATTTGATATGGTACAGCAATGTTAAGCCATCTGCTAAAATTGGATTAGATGCCAGATTCCAGAATATCTGTCCAACCCTTTGGGATATTTGTTTATTTATTTTTGTGTACGGGGGTAGTGCACTGATTTCAATGGACCATTTGCAGGTTCAGCCCGGGTAAGATCACATAAGAAATGAACAAATCATGTTTACAGATGGAAGGGTATGCTATAAAACATACACTTATTTACAGATGCCAAAATACGCTACAACATTTAGTTCAAGAAGCAGTTTACAAAGATAAGACATGGATGGAAAAATGGAATTATGCTTAGCAGAGCTTTGTGGATAAGATGCAGTCATAATAATTGAGATGGCTTATGCCATAAACTGATTATAGTGCAAAAACTTCACTAAACAATGTCATATAAGTACTTCACAATTCAGAAGTTTTGTATATAGTCACAAGCATGGCACAACAAGTAGCATTTTCAGCTTTAGTGTAGGGGGTGAAAGATGTGAGGTTCAAATTATGGTCTCAACCTTATGGGTTAACAGCAGATATCATAAACCCTTGTGTGACGAAGTATTAGTGTGTATGCTGGAATAAATTTAGTAAACAAAGATGACAAGAGAAAGGAATCTCTCTCACTCTCCTCTCTCTGTACATGCATATATGTATATAATATATATATATATATATATATATATATATATATATATATATATATATATATATATGTATATATATATTTGTGTGCAGATGTTACGTGTGTTAGATGTAATTCACGAGTGGCATATACTCATCCAAAAATACAAAGGATACCTGTGGATTGCCAAATCATTTGCGTCCTACTAATGTATTATGCATGTATACAGGAAAAGCAGTAGTACTGGATATGTATTAGAAGAAAACACATTAGGATGCTTATAAAAAATGACTTCTCAACTGTTCATGCATACACAGATATATTTCAATTGACCCATGTACTGACCTAAGTCATGTACACAGCAGTACGTTACAGTATAGTACATTTTATTTTCTTGTTGGTGGGAAGCACATCTTACCATGATAAAGTGTTAAAACAGTTTAAAATCTCTCACTTAGTAAGCTATTACATATGGAGAGAAGGTGTGAAGGTGTGGAACATGTCACCTGCTGTAGGGATCTTGTGGGGCAGTGTAGACCTCAATAATCTAGTCACATACTTGCTGCAATGCCCTCTGGTGAAGAATGCCATATCTATGGCAGACCTGGATGCCTGTCTGGTAAATTCCCATTCATTTCTGAAGCTCCCTGAAAAAGTGTTCCTTGCATCAGTCATTAAGAGGGTCCCTTGATGGGCTCACATTGTGGACACAAAGCAGGAGCAAAGTTTTCTGATATGTTCTGTTTGGAGCTCATATGAACCTTAGTCTTCTCTCTGTTAACACTGTCCTTAAAAATTATAAGCAGAAGGTCCCATTGAGGTGCCACTTGGTTTGCTCATGGAAATGAAATGAACTGTAATATTCAATGTCACGTTTTAAATATGGTGCATTGGGCGTGTATGATGTTTATTGGCAGATATTGTATCCATCCTCTTAAGATGGACAAAGATTGTCAGTTGCATATATTCCTAACTATAGGCACTTACTCCAAGATTAGCTAGTTTACACTGTTACACACCAATGTGATTCAAAAACATTATATGCAAAATAAACTCACTAACTATGTTTGACACAAATGGTACTTAGGACAAGTGTTCACAGTGTTTCTTCCTAGGCCATCTTCAAAACTTGTGAACTTTGAAGTGGTACGTTACTTGATGATTCTATTACACTTCTAGGTATGCTGTACATACTGATAAAGCTCATTTATTTTGTGGAGTGCAGCAGATTCTTCCAGGATCCATAGGTACTACAGAATTTACTGAGATGTACTGCATTTATGGTTTTCTTCCTTACACTACAATTCATGATATACATATATCTATATCTATATCTATCTATCTATCTATCTATCTATCTATCTATCTATCTATCTATCTATCTATCTATCTATCTATCTATCTATTTATCTATCTATCTATCTATCTATCTATCTATCTATCTATCTATCTATCTATCTAATCTCTCTGTCATTACATTATTATGCACACACACAACTGATAAGATATCATGACTTCTATTGCAGTATACAAACATTACAGTAAGGTGTAGTGCTTTTCTGTAAGTGTTCCTAATAATGCAATTAGCTGTGTGTACAACTTTATTTATGATAATGCATTTTGGAAGCTTATTTAGTATTCTTTACATACAAATATTTAAGGACTTGCTTTATACACAGACTGACTAAAGTCCCTGTCACTTTATTCTGTATCACATAGACTATTTAGGGGGGACTTATGCCTGGCTTACAGAGCAATCTCAGACCCAAACTTAATGAACGTGCTGTATACCCATAAATCAAATGAGACTAGAACTACCTATTTCAGGGTCCTAAATATGGCCTGTGATGTAAATAGGACATGCTGGAGGGACAGATTCATCTCCCAGTGACTGCTGTGGCTTTGGAATAGGCTACCTATTCATGTGAAATAGAGCACCTGTATGACACAGTTCAAAAGAAACCTGGAAATGTGTATGGGGCACCGTCAATTCTTACTGGGAATAGTGCCCACAACCCTCCTGGACATGGGCAGTCATTACTAAATGCAGTCTTGGGTATTAACTAACATTTCTATGGCATTACATTTGGATGAAACTGCTAGGCTTGAAATGACCTCTGGGTCGATAACCTAATAATCTAATTTGATCCTGTGATCCTATGATTCTATACTAGATTGCTGTTCTTGTTCTAGTCATATTCTGATAGCCTGACATCAGTCAAAGTTACAGACATCTGGATTTGTCTTAAAGTGTACAGTGGCATCCTGTATTGTTATCTAGACATTAGCTGCATAAACAGACCTCACTATGGCACTCATTCATCCTGAGTGCTTGTGCTGTAATGTGCATGTATGGCTGTTTTGGGACACCACACTCAGATCCCATTTGACATGTCATGTCACATGCCTATGCCCAGGTTTATATTGTGCCTATGCCTGGCCCTACACAGGGTGCCACCAGATCTGTGGTACAACACTCTGAGACTGAGGCTTCTTCATCTGGCAGAGACTGCCAAGACCATGGAATGAGCCATCAGTGTGGACAACCTCATCTACATTAATTTTATCTTGGCTATCCCAAGCTGTGTTGTTGTGTAACCTTGAACCTGTGGCAATGATGACCGCTGTACTGACCATGACACACTGAACATGTTAGTGGTCTTTGACTTGTCTGATGCTATAAGAATAGTACTTTTATATTCATTTAGTCAAAGCACATAAATGCATTATAAAAGTCAAATACATTTGTTCAGAAATTTGACATCTCATAATAAGCTTTCATGTCAATATAAGACTCATACTCAATATAAGACTCATAACATTGTGCAGTAAAGATGCTTTTATGATTACTCTGCTGCAAATGCATTTCTCTGAATACTGCATACACACATGTTATCAGGTATTATGTAAGTTGTGATGTTATGAAGTAGTGCCATTTGTGGCAGGGAGAGTAGGGTAGAACATGTGTACATATGCCAGCATAGCTAGCTGGAGTTTTGTAAAGAATTTTATGTTATTTGACTATCACACTGATTTGCACAGATATTTGAGTTAAAATATATTTGTAAAGTTACTTGTGTTAAAAATGTATCAACTGTAGGTCCTGCTGGACAGAAAGAATGTATGCATGTATATTAGGTTGTATTGTTGTAAGTGATCAAATATGTATGTTTATCAGAGAACCCTGGAAGGGTGGAAAATTTGAAATTGTGTTATAGCTTTCCGATGCTGCCAAAGATCTTAGCAAAGCGGTGTGTGTATTGTACCAGAGGCAGATAACCAGAGGTGATGTGGTCCTCTAACCAGCATCTGGTTTCTTTGGAACTCTTGCAGCAGCACTTTGGAACCTGACAAGAAAGATTTCTGACAGGATATATATATCACACATCCACACAAAGAAAGACATCATCTAGCTTTTGATGTGGTAAGATATGCAGCACACATCAGCTTGCCTTGCTTTAGTAAGTAGTCAGTGAACAGTAATTCTTTAGTTAGTCAGGGACATTTAGTGAGAATAGTTTAGTAGTTTTTTTTGCATCTGCAAGAAACTATCCAAATGTATTATTTTTAATTTCTGTGGTTGAAACTCTGTTGTTTATTTTATTCAGTATTCTCCTGTTTTCTGTTTTATTATTTATCATTAAATATTTTAATATCTTTCATTGTGATTGGTCCTTTAGAGAATACTTTTAACATATTGAAAGAATTTATGCTTGTTTTAGTGACACTCTGGCTGCTCCTGAAAGCCTTGCTGCTTTGGTCACACCCTAATATTTGTATTAGTATTAATTTTATATAGTATAATTGGGTACCCTTTGTAAGAGCCTTAGGAAAGCTGACTGGTAGCAGAGTGTTTACCACAAAGTCTGGGCAGAAGGGGGCACAGCTAATAAATCTGTGCCAGCTTTTCCCAGGTGTGTATGTGTGTGTGGAACTCAAATATCCATGTGTGTGTGTCACCTACTGGGAACAGGAACACAGTGCTCCAAAGTGGTTTGTGTGGAGTTTTGTGTGGGTCTGGAGAGAAAAGGAGAGTCCAGACCCAGGTTTGGAGTGTGCTTCCTGTGTGCTCTTAAGGGAAATTATGCTTGGTGCAGGCAGCTGAAAATACTGTGTGAATCCATCTTTGCTCTTAGTGACTGTTCCTTACTGGAGTCAGTGATAAGGATTTAGTCTCCTTGAATGCTGGCCCGGTGTAGGGACTCATCACATAGTAAGTTATTACTGATAAACTCCTCTCTATTGTTTAATAATACTGAATACTGGTTGCACAAGTATAGATGAAACAGAATACCTGTGTTTCCTATGTCATGTTCTTCTGTAGGTACTGCCAATGAGTAAACTGCACATCAACATGATATATGTATTTCTGACAGCACAAGCTTATGCAGTTCATAGTTAAATGGGGCAACATGCATACAGGGTCCATATGTTCTCCTTCATACCTCTCAACCTCTTACAGCAGGAAATCTGGACAAAACCATAAATAAAAGTTGTGCAAAGATCCAAAAGTAGAGACAATTTTTAAATATTGCTCTTACAAACTTAGAAAGTTGATAGAATAACAGGTTTTGCATTAGGATGAATTTCTGAAGGGTATGACGTCTGAAATGCAAATGTCTGTCATTATTTTCTAACTTAAATCTTTAATGATTTGCCACTGATTTGCCAGAAAAATGCAATTTTATGAAAAATGTTCCAAAAATATGAGGAGAAAATCTGGACATTCTGCAAAAATCTGTACAGTTGAGAGGTATTCTGTACATGTCCAAATCTGCATATTAACCTACTAATCCTACGCTATATTTTTCCTCACAGTCTGACTTTGCCTTGTATTCTTGGTGCAGCAGTTATATCTACTGGTGTGCCATCAGCTGTTGTTCAGGTGGGTCAATGACAAGTTAGTTATTTTCTTGCTTTAGGAGCCACAGAATTACTGTTTGAGATTATGTGTGTGTGTCTCCTCTCACAGGTGTACTCTGCATGGAATATGCCTAGCATGATGCCTGTACATTTCATATTTTACCTTGGCACAGTAAGCAATCTGCAGTATGGCATCAATTCAGGCACACCATGCTGGTGAGGTGTATTTTATGTCTTTCAGCCTCACCTAATTTCTGGACTGTCATCTGCATTATGTGGTCTGCTGTCCCCCCCAACCACACACTAATAGCCAACATACTACACACACTCTGTGCTACATATGCATACTACAATCCTCATATGCAATGAATATCGAGATTTTATGCACTACACTGGAAATGACTACATGCAGGATAGACACATACCAGTATGTGCACATTGGTTGCTATACCTGTACTACATTCCTTCCTCTATGGCAGCTGTAACTTCCCTAGAGGCATCCTTTTAGATTCTGTGTAGTTTTTACCATATAGCATATGTATGCATTTGCAAGATGCAATTTAGCTGGGATTTTTATTGTTTTCTATATACAAGTCACAGATGGATTACAGTGGTAAGACGTGTTTAAGGCCTAGGATCCTCTTTGTGAGGTACGTTTGTGGCCTGTCCAACTGTTGCAGGTGTCTAGTGAGGTACATGCCAAATGGGGCATTATACTCTATGACTGGTCTAATGAGGGAAGAGTAGAGATAAATGATGACCTCTTTCTTCCTGGATGCAAAACCCTTGGTAATGGGATGTGCCACATAGAAGGACTTTCTGACCACAGTGGCAATGTGGTGGTCGAAGGAGAGGTTGCTGTCAACCTGTGTCCCCAGATCTCTTATAACACCTTCAGTGTTCAGTGGGCTAACATCAATGTGGTAATTAGTGGGAACTGAGTTTTTCCCAAAGGGGATGACTATGCATTTTTTTGGCATTAAGCTTAAGGCCATAATTTCAACATCATTGGTCTCAGTGAGGCCTTTCTGTAGGATGTCTAAATCACTTGGGGGGGGCTAATAATGGCTCCAAGCTTGTAGTTGTCTGCATATTTGGTCAGCCAGAGTCCCTCTGTGTTGGCCTGGACTTCTGAGAAGTAGATGCCAAAAGGAGAAGACCCAGGACTGATCCCTGTGGGACTCCACTCGTGACTGGTCGGCAGTCTGACTTGGAGTCCATTACTTTCACACCATGGGTTCTATCTGTGAGCCAATTTGCAACCCACCTAATGATATAGGGGTTGATGCCTAATTTGCTGAGTTTATCAATAATTCCTGAGTGAGGAATGGTAACAAAGGCCTTGGCCAGATCAAGGCAGGCTGCATGAACTGCCTTACCTTCATCCACTGCTCTGGTGACTGACTCAAAGAAGTCAACCAAGTTGAGCAGGCATGATACACCTTTCACAAAACCAAATTGCGTGGGATCTAGAGTTTGGAGATTCCCTATATCCTTGTTAATTAGGTCCATGATGATGCACTCTATAGCCTTACATATCAGACTCGTCAGGCAAATGTGGCGATAATTTCCTGGGTCTGTAGTTGCTCCTCCTTTATGGAAAGAGATGACTATAGCAGTGTGCCATTTGGTAGGGACAAAGCCTGAGGTGAACAGAGCACACAGATGTGATGCCAGTTCACTTTGTAATTCATGTAGAACATAGCCAGGGATATTGTTGCATCCATTGAAGCTGTATTCTTGGCCTTAGACAATGCAGCTTTAACCTGTGCTGCAGTAATGTTGGGTGTCTGGCATTCTTCAGCCTTTTGTGGTGTATACTGCAGTGTAGAACCAGATATATCCAGGTATCTGAATTGTGATTTCACCATGACAAGCAATTGCTCAGTGGTGGTTTTTGTCACAGTGTGTGCTCTGCTGAATGTATCTTAAGCAAACATGAGTGGGACTCCAAATGGTGTCAAGAGCTATAGATAACTGCAGTCACTTGTTGGTTCAATGGGCAGAACATTAGCATGGTTGCTTCACACTACGGTATGAGAGCATAGAACACATTTGTCATATGAAGGCATAATTACCAAGTAGCAGCCCCATCAAAGATCTTACCCTGTTAGAACTATGGCCTTAGGGGACTTTATCCAAATAGTTTCATCATATGCACTATTGGGATGTGTTGCCATCAAGTTAATAATTAGGCCATCTTCTAAGTCTGGTACCTGAAAATGGAATGATGGCCAGCTCTTTTTGTTGAAGTACCATTCTGCCCCTTCTCCAGGTGAGGCTGTGATTGGTATGTCAGTGCAATCAGTTACTCCAAGGAGAAACAGGAAATTGGCTTTGGAATAGAACTGTTCCATGACATTTTGGTGACTGGGATGCAAATGAACTTATCATGTTTATGACTGCCTGGATATGTCCTATTATACAACTAGCAAATGTCTGTGACAACTCTATGTTATCAGCCATATGCTGCTAGAATATTCCAGATGTCGGTATACCATGGCTCAAACATACCTTTGTTTCAACAGAGGATGTTTAACCCCAAAAGCTGCATGAAAACGTTGCGTCCAGATATCCCACATACAGCGTGCACCATTATGCTGTCTAATCTGTAACTATACATATATGTGTGTATGTTTTATATATATATATATATATATATATAAAACTTTGTGTGTGTTTATATATGTGTGTGCGTGTGTGTGTTTGCATGTATATATGGGTTACCTTCAACCCTTGAAATTAGCAACTGTTGCAGCTGTTGAAGTGAAAAAAGCCACTACAGCAGTGTGTATATAATTAGCATGGGGTGTGTGTGTGTGTGTGTGTGGGGTGCAGGGGGCTTGAAAAAATAGATTATTTATTTTTTTAATCTTTGTGAGTCTATGTTAAGTATATTCAAATGTTTGTGATTTGAATTATTTTAGTGCTATGACAGGTGTTCAAAGTTTTGGTGCTTCAACTGTCTGTTATATACTCATGTCTGTCTAACAATATTATACATAACAATCGAAAAACAAATTGCCCAAACTGTTTGCACTGACTAAACGGTACACCTATTGATTAATATCAACTTTTTGTCTCAATTCATTTATTAAAATCTCAACTACCAGACTTTCCATAATTTTACCAGTTCAAAATATAGGTTGATGGGTCTCTAGTTTTTAACATCATTTTTGTTTCTTTTGTTTTAGTAATGAGGTTTCCTTACCACCTTCTTCCAATCCCAAGCAGTATAATAATAAATATAACTTATTATTATTATGTTTGATATTGGTGACAATGACTGATTATGTAATAGTTTAAGCTTAAAACCTCAGCTTTGGCTGGCTAAGATCTAGCTGTATTCATCTGGATGTATAAGAGAATTTAAGTACTTTTTATCTGCACATTTTTCAAATAATATGGCATTTAAATTGATTTATTTGTGTTACATTGAATATTAACTGAACCGAAAGTTTTGACTCTGTTTTGTTAGTTAGTGGTTGCTAGATTTTTATTGCTATTAGTAATTGCAGGCAGGGGTAGTCTCATTCATTGATAGCCTGTCACTGCCTATTTAAGTGGTACATTTAGGAATCTTTTCTGCTTAAAACCTCAGCTTTGGCCGACTAAGATCTAGCTGTATTCAACAGAACGTATAAGAGATTTTAAGTACCTTTTATCTGCACATTTTTCAAATAATACGGCATTTAAATTGATTTATTTGTGCTACATTGAATATTAACTGAACTGGAAGTTTTGACTCTGTTTTGTCAGTTAGTTCCCCACTCACCCTCCCTGTTTTTGTTTTGGTGTTAATCTTGGTGGCTTTGAAACTGCCTGCCCTCTTGTAAATTTGTGTTTGAATACTCTTTCTGGGCCCATCTCATTTGCTCACTCAACTGAGTGCAGTGAGATCATATTCTGATATCAGACACTCCTACTGTGTAGAAAGAGAGCATCTGGTAAAGAAAAAAAAGTTTTTAAGCTTGTTTCCTGCCTTTCCTGTAAGTGGTCTAGACTGAAGGCTTCTGAGCCCCTGAGCCTTTCTGTTTTGGGGGGAAGCCTTCTAGCTTAATTTTGTTTCTTAGAACTAGCCAGTGTTCTAGTTTCAGCACTCAGATCTTTTTCTTTGAACTCAGCACTTGTTCAGAACTCGTTGTAAGCACTAAATAAGCTGCAAATTACTACAGCACTCAACTTTCCTCACTTGTCTAGAGGAAAGCAATTTTTAGTACTAAACAAAAAGCACCTATCCAGGCATGTCTAAGGGTCAGCTCCTGGTGATTTCTCCTGTCTACCTCTTGAATCTGGGCATCTTGGGGTAATGCACCAATTGCCTCGTACACAGACAACCCTCCTCTCCTACCACCCAACACTATAACTTGTGAGAGATGCACTTATATTGCCAAACTGGAAGCAAAGCTCTCTTCACCCAAGACTGGACTAGATGGTCAAGATGAGAAGGTAAACACTTGCACCACACCACACTCATCACATAGTCCCTCAAAACCTACACCACCAAAACACACACATAGAAACACAAAACACACACCTACATCCACGGAGGCTCTCAATAAAAACCTGCCCAAGCATCAGGGACCTCCAAAGCAGAAATGCAAGCAAACTCCACCCCCCAACACAACCCAAATGACACATAGCCCACAAACTCAGTGTGCCACTCAACCACAGCCCATAAGGCATAACAATGTACCCAACACTCTAGTCATAGGTGACTCTATAGTCAGGCACACTGATGTTCCACTCACCAGGCTAAACAAGGAGAAAGTTACTGTCAGCTGCCTGTCAGGTGCCTGGATCCACCACATAATGCACGCACTCAGGTCACTCCACAACAAGTACAAATATGACACTGTCATTGTCCATGTTGGTGTGAATGACCTGAGATGTACCTCCCTGGACAACATGAAAAGAGATATGGAGGAGCTCTCCGATCTTGTAGCCCAGGCAGGTATGACCCTGGCCCTGAGTAGCATCCTGCCATCACCCAAAATGATGTCACAGTACAAGGACAAAATGATTGACTTCAACAATTGGCTAAGCTTCTAGTGTCATTCTAAGGGGATCCAGTATTTGTCTGCCTGGGACGACATGATCGACAGACCACAATGCTTTTCCAGAGATGGCTTGCACCTGTCACCCTTGGGATTCCAGATACTGGCTAAGGCTCTTGCCACCACTATAGTGCCTTTTTTAGGCAAGGTTCAAAAGACAAATTCACCACCGTAACAGGTATAAACAAGCAAAATCTGAGGGTAATGCTACTCAATGCTAGAAGTCTAAACCTCAAAATGCACTCACTCGAGGCACTCCTTAAAATGGAGAACATCGACATCTGTGCAGTGACAGAGACCTGGTTCAAAGCTCCAGAGAGCACCCCTGCATTACCAAGCTATAATTCATACCACACCTTTCTGCCACCTAACCCAGAATGAAGCACTAAAGGTGGAGGCGTGTCCATATTCATTAAGGATATCCACACCTCCAGGCTAGTTGCACAGCATAATTCATCCGAGATTATCCAAGTGCAACTAACTCTGGGCAAGACCGCAATCCAAATTGTAGCTTGCTACAGACCCCCCACCATGCCCCAAGATTCCCACTCCTCATTTCTTGATACACTGGAAAGTATTAGGATACAACCAAACACCCTAATAATGGGCGATTTCTACTACCCCACCATTAACTGGGAAAACTACTCATGTACCAACTCTACGTTTTCTGGAATTCATAAATTCCAATGCCTTGGATCAACTTATTCACACCCCCACCAGGGGCAGCAATATCCTAGACCTGGTCATTACCAACATGAGCAACCGGTGTTCCACACCAGAGGTCAATTCCTTGTTGGTCAGATCTGACCACAAGCTAATCACCCTAGACATCCACATCCCGCCCCTACCCCCAATTAGGGAAACCACCGTAAAAAACTTCTCCAAAGCCAACTTCACACTTCTTAAGACAGAAGTGGCAAACTTCATGACACCCATGCAGATGGACAATAAAGGTACGACTGCTGAATCCTGCACAAATGCACTTTATAAGCACTTACACGAGTGCATGGATCGTGCTATCCCTAATAGAACCAAGATGCTATCCTCCAAAAAAAGGAAGCCAATCTGGTGGTCCCCTGCAATAAACAAACTACAACAGAAGAAAGAAACTGTTGCAAAAAGAGGAAAATCCCATGACTGGAGGAACTCCCTGGTCAGCCTCAGTAAGAAGCTGAGATCCCTCATAAAATCCTCCAAAGCTAGTTACGAAAACAAAATTGCCACTGATTCTAAAGACAACCACAAAGCATTCTAAAGCTATGTCAATAATCTCAATGGCAACACTCAGATCTGCTCTGAGTTACAGCACAATGGCACTAAATATACAGAGCCAACTGATATTGCCAACATCCTGGCAGATAGGTTCAATGATAACTTTACCACCCTCTCACCCCCTAGAGGACCCATCTCTATACTGGAAGAATGCAAAGTTCCTGTAATCATGGCTGCACAGGTAAAAACACACTCTCCAAAGCCAAGAACACAGCATCCATGGGACCTGACAATATCCCAGGCTGCGTTCTACATGAACTACAGAATGAACTGGCACCCTACCTAAGTACCATGTTCAGTCGTAGCCTCACCTCAGGCTTTGTGCCCACTGAATAGCGCACCATGACGGTTATCCCACTCCACAAAGGGGGAGCCACGATGGACCCCAGCAACTACCACCCCATTAGCCTGACGAGCCTGGTCTGCAAGGTCATGGAACATATCATCATGGAACTCATAAACAAAGACAGTGGTAATCTCCAAACTCTGGACCCTACCCAGTTTGGATTTGTAAAAGGCAGATCATGTCTCCTAAACCTGATTGACTTCTTTGAAGCAGTCACCAAAGCCATAGATGAGGGTAAGGTGGTTCACACAGCTTATCTAGATCTCGCCAAGGCTTTCAACACCATTCCGCACTCTGGAATTATAGATAAGCTCACTAAACTTGGTATAAATCCCTATGTCACAAGATGGGTTTCCAACTGCCTCATGGACAGAACCCACACTGTGAAAGTAGCAGACTCTAAATCCGACTTCAGACCAGTGACAAGTGGGGTACCACAGGGTTCAGTCCTGGGTCCTCTCCTGTTTGGTGTCTACTTCTCTGAAGTACAGGCTAACACAGAAGGTCTTTGGCTAACAAAGTTTGCAGATGACTGCAAACTAGGCGCCATAATCAAAACTAACAATGTGGACATACTACAAAAGGGCCTCTCTGAGACAGATGCCTGGTGTCAAAGCCATGGCCTGAAGCTCAATGCCAAAAAGTGTATTGT
>NC_056727.1:101921147-102018647 GCF_019279795.1 Protopterus annectens | reverse complement strand
CAGATATATTTCTTTCATTTCTTTACCAAACCTTCCCACTGCATCAGGACTGCATCATTTTTCCCAGATTTTATCCCTGGGAAAGAGACTCAATTCACTGAAAAATAAAAAAGTTGGGAAACAGTAGACAGAAAATATAGGGAATACTGGAGTGACAATGACATAAAACAAAGACACAACTAGGTAGAATCAATATGATTATAATGCTGTCTCTTTGTGTTATAGCACATTACTGTAACACCTGCCAGTGGACCACATACAGACCAAGGTACTAAAGTTACAGAAGAACTTGCAAAGATGAACAGAGAATGACAAATGGAGAAAAGGCACAAAAAACAAAGACTGACAAGGTAAAAAGGGGGCTGGGGATTTCCACATATACCCATACAGGCTGTAACTATACCACCTTAGGTGGATAGAGAGACCAAAAGGCAAGAAGAATGAGGACAAACAGGATGGTGGAAAAATATAAAAGAACAAATGAGGAGGCACTAAAGAGGTGGAGCAATGTGTCATCAGGACAAGGGAAGAAATGTGTCATATGTCAGGAAGGAGGATGGGGCAC
Source organism: Protopterus annectens (assembly GCF_019279795.1). Classification (NCBI taxonomy): domain Eukaryota; kingdom Metazoa; phylum Chordata; order Ceratodontiformes; family Protopteridae; genus Protopterus; species Protopterus annectens. The sequence goes on along the minus strand of NC_056727.1, from coordinate 102,018,082 downwards.
TTTCTTTGGGAAAAAATACATGACTGAGCTGGAGAACATGATGGAAGGAAGGAAGGAGAAACTCAGGAAAATAATACAAAAAAAAAGAAAAGGAAAAAGGGAAATGAGAGACCCATAAGAAAATAAGAAAAACATGGGAAAGGTAAAAGCAAAGTGATTTATGAAGACTTCAGGGGGAAAATCGAGGAATCCCTAAAGAATGAGATAAGGAAAGGGTGATATGAAGGAAGCAGATCAGCAAAGACAAATTGAGAAATGTCCTCAAAATAACATCATAGACGCAGAAACTCTATGGCATGGGCAATCAGATATGAAGAGTGCTGCACAGGTGGAATCTCACACCAAAAAGATTATATAAGGAGGGAAGGAAAATCAATTCAAGATGCCTGAGGTACATAACAGAAGACTCATGCCTGAAACATATCTTCTGGGAGTTTACCTGGGCACAAAATATTTGGACAGAGGCTCTAGAAATTTGTAAGAGGATATAAGAAAAAAATGGAGAAAACTCCTGAAAATTCTGTATGTGGGATATAGGGAATGAAGGAGGGATTACAGGAAAAAAAAATACAGGCAATAAGATTAATGATAACAGAGGTAAACAAAGTAATAATGAGAAAATGGAAAACAAGGGGCTAGGGGCAGAAAGTGGAGCTGGACAGGAAATTTCTAGACATGTAAGGATGAGTATAAAGCAGATGAGAATAATATGGGTGAGTGAAATAGAAAGTGAAAAATGGAAGGAGGTGGAAAGCTACTACCAGTCAAAAGAGGAGTATGGGGAAAGGGTCAAAGTAACTAGCATGGTAATGAGATCCAGTGAACCACTGGTGTAAAATAAAAAAAAAAGTGTACTATGCATGTGGATTGTGCAGTGCGTTATTTGTGACTGTATATGGAAAACTAATGTTTAAAAGATTAGTAAATCATCTCAGGATGAGAGATAGTGTACAAGACCTTGCAAGGTCCAGTTAGGGTCTATATTATATTATTGCACGCTTACAAAGTGAATGATAAATAATCGACCCCATGCAAGCAAAAGCTTACAACATTGAAACCAAGGGAAAAAAATTGCTGTTCCAAAATAAAAACAAAACAAGACTTTAAAACATTCCATAATGTGGGGGGCTTGTCCCCCCACACCTCCTGAGATGGGGGGCTGTGCCCCCCCCTACTTAAATATACCAACTCCGAGATCGCACTACAGTGCCGAAAAATGGCAAAGTAATGAAAACAGCCAAGTGAATTCTTTCCCAGGGAAAGAATTTGCTGAAAAGCCTCTTTGCTATTTTGCCTGTTCACTCTTTTCAGTTCGATTAAGACACATTCGACAAACTGCATCTGTGATCTGGTAATAGGAACCCTCCAGTTAAGCAGTGTGACTATGTGTCCCTTTTTCTTGATCTCAGTAACACTTTCAAGGAACTCAACCAGGTTGAGCAGGCATGATCTGCTTTTTACAAGACTGAACTAGGGTGTATCCAAGGATATAATGTCACCTATACCATTGCTCATTAGTTCAAATATAATCTATTTGAAGCCATGCAAATAATATTAGTGAGACTAAAAGGCCTGGAATCTCCAGGCTTAGTAGAGGGACTACCTTTGTAAAAGGGCACCACGACTGCCATTCTCCACACTTTGGGGACATAGCAGTGAAGAGAATCAGGACGAATAGTTGATGGAGGGGGTTGCTAGATGGGACTTCAAGCTTCTCAGTAGACATTTAGCCATATTGTCAGGACCAATGTAATCAATATTTTTAATGGTGTCAAGTGCCTAAGGACCCAGTCCAACTTGATCTCAGGAGAAGGGTTTGAGGGGGGTGGAGTGTGTGTAGAATGAAACTGGAAGATAATTTGCCCAGAAGAATACCTGCAATGTCCTTGGGGTTAGAGAAGGAGGCACTTCTGGAAATAAATTTAGTACAGAATTGTCAGTTACTTCTAAGCTTCTTAATTATGGTTGCCTTTTGAAATAGTTGCAATCCTAAGTTCATAGTTTGCCTTACTGTTGTTAATGGTAAGTTTGACAGACTTACTTACCACCTTTAAATCCCTTTTATGATGATGAAAGTGGACATGTTTTTGAAGGCCAGGAGCTTTTATTAAAGGTTTGTTGATGTGGTAGATCCATCATATGGGTTTAGTTTTAAACCTCCCAATATACTTATGCTGGATTGGTATGAATGCATCAATACATCTAGCCAAGGAGTGAGATTCTGAGAAGATGGCAACAGCATCACTTACAAGGTTTGCTTGGAAGCCATGCCATTTATAATTATATATAAAATTAGTAAACAGTAAATGTTTTTGTGGAATTCCTGAATACAGAGTAGGTGTAAGGGGCCACAAAGCAGACCTGTATAGAGAAGACCACAACCAGATGGACGAACTTCACTTGGGGGGAGATAACAAGTGGGGTGATGCAACTGGGAGATTTGATTAACACCTCTGATGGAGAGGGGGACAATTTGGTTAAGTCCTTAAATTTCTGGGAATATTTGATGTTGGTATTATATCTTTTTCAATGCACGTGCATATAATTGAAGTCAACCATAAAAAAATATATTTGGTTCAATTGTTAATGTTTTTCACTGGTTAAGGTAGTTTTCATGTTTTGAAAGAGTCTTTGATGATGATCTATAATGGATTATAATGTGAAAATTAATTTTGTTAAATGTAACTTGGATTTCAGCCAACTCCAGATTTGAATCATGCAAAATCTGGTGAGAGAAATGGAGTTACAAATAAATACAGACACTCTCCCACAGTTGCCAAGGGATATAAATGCAAGATAGGCATTGTAACAAATACTACAATGGAACAAAGTTTTTGTAGTCACACAATTGCTAATGTATTCAAGGTTAAGGAAGGTCTCATCTTCAGAAATATTGTTGTTTAGGATTCTGGCATTCACCATTGCTATCTTAATGTTATATAGGCTGGAGTTTTCTATGTTGGGATATCTGTCAGGTAATTTTTACTAAAAAGGTCACTAAGGGTATATCAAACATTTTAGCCAGTAGGCTAAAACCAAGGGTAGAAAGATGCAGGCCATCCTTGACACAGCAGGTGAGGTCTATTGACCATTTCCTCCCATTTAGATACACACTAGATCCCCCTAGAATAACTCAGATTTAATGACCAGTTAATGAATTCAATTAATTTATTTTTGAATCCAGGCATCACTTATGGTGATGCTAGAATTTTGCTCAGTGCCATGGCATTGCCCTCATGGTATGCAGAGAGAGTTCAATAATGTCTCTCTGTGTCTCTCTATATTTCCCACAGGGTGGAACACATATGATCATTCTCCCCATTTTGGCAACTACAAGGTCATGACTGTATCTGGGATGGTGCAGGGACATACGGACCATACTGGCATCCTGAATCCTTGCACAAGAGGGAGAGAGAGAGTGAAAGACAGAGAGAGAGAGAGAGAGATGACAGCAGTCGCCCTATCCTTTACCAGCCTGGTAATTATTGTACATGTATGTCTTACAATGGAATCCTTAATGACTAAGACATTTTTGAGATGTGCTGTTGGCTAATGGGACCTTAATGATACAGGCTTGCAATACAAGTGACTCCCAGTAATCTGCAAATGTGGGTGTGGTATTAGTATACATGCTACATGACTGCAGCAAGCATGTGGGTGTGGTATTAGCGTACATGTCACTTGACTATGTTAAGAATGTGGGTGTGGTATTTGTATACATTCTTCATGACTGAGGTAAGCATGTGGGTGGGGTATTAGTGTACATGCTACATGAATGAAGTAAGCATGTGGGAGATCTTGGAGGCCTAGAAGGCCTATGCAAGGATTTCTTCACTATCTCAACATATATAGGAGTAATGTTTTGGTGTTGTAATGTATTATAACATATGTAGGAGTAATGTTTTGGTGTTGTGGTAATCCATTGTAACATATGTAGGAGTAATGCTTTGGTGCTGTGGTAATGCATAGATTTTTTGGTGCTGTGGTAATGTATTATAACATATGTATGAGTAATGTTTGGTGCTGTGGTAATGCATTTTAACATATGTGGGAGTAATGTTTTGGTGCTGTGGTAGTATTTTGTGACATATGTAGGAGTAATGTTTTGGTGCTATGGTAATTTATTGTAACATATGTAGGGGTAATGTTTTGGTGCTGTGGTAATGTACTGTAACATATGTAGGAGTAATGTTTTGGCTCTGTAGGAATGTTTTGTAATGTATGTGGGAGTAATTATTTGACACTGTCATAATATATTGTAAAATATGTGGGAGTAATGTTTTGACGTTGTGGCAATGTATTGTAACATATGTGGGAGTAATGTTTTGGTGCTGTGGTAATGTATTGTAACATATGTGGGAGTAATGTTTTGGTGCTGTGGTAATGTATTGTAACATATGTGGGAGTAATGTTTTGACACAGTGGTAATGTATTGTAACATATGTGGGAGTAACGTTTTGGTGCTGTGGTAATGTACTGCTTGATAGCTGATTCAGTTATTTCAAATCTTGTATTAGGGATCTAAAGCCAGGAATGGTAGGGTAACATCAGAACTCCAAATTTTCATGGGTACATGGCAGGAGAGCCCTCTTTCCCCTCTGCTATCTGCTCTGAACCTGGAGCCTCTTGCAAACAAAATAAGGCAGGCCACTATAGGGGGGTGGCCACTTGTAGAGATCAATGTAAGTTAGCAATGTTTGCTAATAATGAGCCAATTTCAAGAGAGTTGAAAGAACTGGCTGGTTACAAAATAAATGATGACAAGATGAAAACAGTTTGTGGGAGCTGTGTTCCTTCCTTTAGGTTACTACAAGAATTCCCAGATCTGTGGGAACACTATAGAATATAACACCTAAGAGTCTGGGTATCTGGAAAATCAGATTCAGTAGAGGAAACATGGAACAAGGTGTACAAAAAAAAAAAATAAAAAAAAATTAAAAAAAACATGCATAGGAAAAGGAAACCAATGAAGGTGAAACTGGATTAAAGAATCTAGGCAGGTAGAAATGTTTATATTGCTTTTAATACTATAATATGGGCCAATCCTTTGTATGTCAGCCAAAATAGAAATGGTAGAGCATGTTGGGAAAAAGAAATATCCAAATATGTCTGGAATTGCCATCAGCCAAGCCTTAACTGGAAAATTATGCAGCGAGCAAAGGAGAAAGGCGGCAGGAACTGCTGCATTTGGGAGATTACATTGCAGTGACACAAATAAAGCTGATTTATAAGTGCCAGGATAAGAAGCACACTTCTAACTTGAAATGCTTGATTTTATCAACTACAGTGGATAGTTTAAATGGTAATAGCAGATATATGGGCTTTTTTAGATAGAAAATTAGTGAACACGAATGGGTTAGGACAGTTTAGGACTCTGACTGTAAGAAACTAAGGATAAGACAGAAAATTGGTGAAATTTCCAGCTGTGGTCAATAGGTTATGTTAAGGCCAGATTTAGAATAGAGACCACCATACTGCATCACTGGCAATGTAGCAGGGAAGAATAAAATATTGGGAACAACTACATATCGGAAGGAGGGGAATGACATGGGAGGAAATAGTGTAAAATTATGAGGTGAGAAGGAAAAAAATTGATAATATACAGAGGACTAATGTCTGCACTCGAGAAATTTGACTAAAAGGTTGCTGAAAGGGGAGGAGGAAAAAAAAACATTAGCTAATTCAGTTCTTAACTGAAGCTAAAACATTTCAAGCTAATAGTAAAAAATTGATAAGCAGGCTGAATCAGGCATTGTGACTGGATAAGGGAGGCATGTGTTCCAGGGCTCTAATGAACAAGTTGGAGAAAACACTAGGGCCAGTAGACTTAATGGATAAATGGCAAGCTATATGTAAAATTCCTTGGAAAATGACAGAGGCCTGGAAATTTATAATCTTTGTGTAGACATGCTTACATAAATGTTTTTTTTACAAATTGCATACACTCAACAAAATGTTCCTGTGGTAGATACTAGATGCTGGAGATGCAGTTTGGATGTAATGGGTAATCAGAGACATACTTTTTGGAACTGCCACAAGTTAGAAAACTTTCATTTTCATCTAGAGCAGATAGCAAAGCTTATTCTGTGTACATCCCAGCAAACTAAAGAAGTAGACTATTTCTTAAGTTATATGGGTGAACTTCAATCCCTGAGGTATAAGGGATAATTGGTATCACTCCTATGGATTGTCCCTAAACAGGCAATAACCAGAAAGTGGAAAACTCAAGAAGTGTTTACTATGCAAAAGACTTTAGCATTAATGAAGGATATAAAAGAGCAAGAACTGATATCTCTTAAGGGGAATAAAAGCAATCATTATAGAAGGAAATGGTTATTATGGGACAAAACCATGAGGACTTGCAGCAAACAACTCAGTGCGAGGCCCTAACTCTTGAGGGGTGGGGAGATTAAATATCAAAAGGGAACAAAATAACAGTTCTCAATCGCAGCTAGTTATCAAATATAATATCACAAAGAAGTTGGGTGAGGGTTTATCATGGTCATAAAGGGTGGGTAAACAGGATCAAATGTATTCTTGGCTACAATGCTTGACTGACTAAACCTTTCATTTGTAACTCCTAGTACTGGGCCGAAACCTATGTATAACACTTAAGATTATGTGGTTGTAGCATTTTAATTTCTAATTCTGCCACCAGGAGAGATTAGTGCACCATACATGTGGTAATACATACATTATAATGAAAGAAAATGATAAATAAAGCAACTTAGAGACAAAAATGAGCACTATACACTCCTTCTTCAGCCATGATGTCTCACCTTAAAGAAAAACAGAGAAAATGGAAGAAAAGTGGCACACAAAGCATTTACCATATGCCACACGCTGACAGGAATCAGATGGCACCTCATCTGCACAATGAACGGTTTGCTAGGACAATAAAGGTACTTTAGTATTGGGTCTATATTTAAAACTTCGAATGTTATAATATCGAACCCTTTAGAGTAAAAGCTGACAATAGTGAAGCCTCGGAACATCGAAATTTTACCTAGGGTAAGATTTCGGGTGGGCCATTCTGTGGCTTCGCTATTTACAGCACTGTGGTGCAATTGTTATGGACTGGGTTTAGGGAAGTTAGCGAACGGAGGTTATGGATTGGGTTTAGGTAAGTGTGGTGCGATGGTTATAGACTGGGTTATAGGTAAGTGAGTGAATGGACTGGGGTAAGGTGAGTGTGCAGTAGTTAGGACTTTAGGGTTAGGGCACGGGTGAGGTGAGTGTGCGGTAGTGACAGACTTTAGGGTTAGGGGTGGGTTAAGCGAGTTAGGGTTAGGGCGCGGGTCAGGTAAATGTGCGATTGTGTGGACGTGAGGATTAGAGTGAGGTTGGTGAGTTAGGGTTAGGGAGCGGGTAAGGTGAGTGTGCGATAGTTAGGGACCTTAGGGTTAGGGTTGGGTTAAGGTAAGTGGGTAGCTAGTGGTGTATGTCTGGTTTAGTGTAGGGTTTTGTGAACTGTATGAGTGTGGATTATTTATTTTGGTGTGCTTGAGTTGTGTGTATCTTTGTTGGAACAGCAAATTTTTTTCCCTGGGAAAAAAATTTGCTATTCTGACTGTTCGGTTTTCTGGTGTTTCGATTGAATGGGTTCGATATTATAAAATTCAAAGTTTTTAGACTTCGATGTTATAATATAGACCCTTTAGTATTATAGTTGACAATAGTGCTTTAAGATGTGAAACATGGCAGTCCTGTATCACAATGTATGTGTTAAGAAAGCAGGCAGTATAATATAACATTTCTATTTTCATAAGGTTATATGTTGAATTACAGATCATCCCAGAGGCATGGCCTGGACAATGAATGTGCAGTGCTGTCCACAGTGACTTAGGCATGTGCACAGCATTGAGGAGACTTGTGCACAATAGTTAGCACTTGTTCTTGTTGTGCAAATTGTACAATACAGAAACAATAATGAATTGAGCCTTATTTAGCATAAACATCATTCCCAGCCAGGTGATTCTGCATGATACCAGCATGTCAGCCAGCAGAGAGCCTTGCTGCTCACAGAAGAAACTGCAGAGCAGGAAATTCAGAACCCAAAATAGATGAAATTAGAATAATTGTTAAGACAAACCTAATGTTCTGCTTGTACAACATAAGTGCTACATTTTACAAATCCATATTTTCAAGTATGGATACTTTTAGCTCCTATTAAACTTGTTGACATAATAAGAAATGGTTAGTCTATGAGTCATCGTTGGATTTTTGGGTGAATTTTTTTGTTAAATATTTTACATTGCAGTGAGTTTCACTGAAACGCATTGTGTAGTTTAAGATGGCAGTGCACTTTTTTTTGTTTTTTCCCTTTTCACCACCATGGAGTGACAGTGGAGTTGGTATATATAATTTAGGGGAGGAGTGGGTGGCCCTGCCCCCTCATGGGGATGCAGGGAGCTTGTTACCCCTGCAAAAATGTTTTGGTACTTTTTTGACTAGTTTGCTGGTTTTGATATTTAATTTTTGGTAGATGATGAGGCAAGAAAATAAATCTTCAGAAATGAGTTTGCCAGTACATGTAAGTGCATTGGGAAAGTATATTCAGAGGTGGGGATTGCAAGGGTAAAGTAATTGTTGAGCTGAAGCTTTGTTAAGCATAAGCACAGACTCAGAGCACAGTTCAGAATATTCTTGCTGGGATGCTGATATGACTTTAGGAAAAAATAATTTGACTGTTGTATAAATTACACATATGTCATTTGCAAAAGTAGTTTAACCTGGAGAAAAACAATTATATCATCTTGGTCCGTTGCAATGATATCTGTATTATTTTGTGGGGAACATTTGTTCATTGAACATATGTTTCTGACATTAATTAAAGAGTATGGATACAAAAATATAAGTATGAGGCACACAAGCAGCATACTATATGACCAAGGGAGAGACTGGTGGTGTAAGGATTTTGATGGGCAACACAGAAACAAGGCTAGTAATTCTACTGTCTTCCATATCTACAGAGCAATGCATAAAAAACAGGGGAAGCAGGAGCACGCTGGAGATTCCAAGAAATCTACCTACAAGCCAAATTTCTCCAATGTGGAGATAGAGGTGCTACTCCAGGATCTCCACCTCCATAGCTGACAGCTCTTTGGTCGGCATGCAGCTGACCACTTCTACTGGGAATGTCCCTGGAAAGATGTGGTGGCAGATATCAATGAGGTTAATGGCCACAACCTCAGTTATGAGATAGTACAATGCAGGGCCACCAATATCACACAAGCTGCCCAACAAAGAGCTCATTTCCTGGCATGGGAAGTCAATGGGTGAAGTGGGGTGGGGCTGTTGGACGAGCCACCTCTCATATAGACAGAGAAATTCCTGGTCTCTTTCATAGGCAGAGGCACCTCCACCCGGTTCCACAGTGCAGTGCTGGATGTTCATAGGTTCACAGGTTCATAGATGGGTACTAGGCTATCAGCCCAAGGGCCTACGTAAGCCTAGCCAACAAGATTCCCTGTCTTACGCCACCCAAGAAAGTTATTTTCCTGTGCCACTGTCGAGCAGAGACACAGAAGTGATCCCTGGGGTGTATTTCCTATTTCCCATCCACTCATCAAGATTTTTCTTTAAGAGTGCTAATGAAGAACTTTGTTTGACATAGATGGGTAGCCTGTTCCAGAGTATAGGAAGTCTCTGGGACAGGAATCTATCCCTCCAGCATGTCCTGTTTATTGCGGTGACAAGGTTTAGGTCCCTAGAGCGTGTAGCTCGGAGGGATTGGGATTTCTTTAGGTATAGCATGTCCAACAGCTCTGGGTTTGACATAGGTTTATATGTTAGGCAGAGATCACCTCGGAGTAGGTGATATGCTACGAAGTAAAGCTGGAGTTTTTTGAGGCGGTCAGTGTAGGGCATTTGTTTGAGGCCAGTAATCCTCTTTGTGAGTTTTTTCTGTGGCCTTTCCAGCTGCTGCAGATGTCTTGTGAGGTACATTCCAAAAGGGGCGCTGTACTCTATAATGGGTCTAATGAGTGTCGAGTAGAGGGGAACAATGACCTCTTTTTTTCTGGATGAGAACCCTTTTATGATGAGTTGTGCCACATAGAAGGACTTCCTGACTACTGTGGCGATGTGACTATCAAAGGAGAGACTACTGTCCACCTGGGTCCCAAGGTCTCTTATCACACATTCAGTGTTAAGTAGATTGCTGCCTATGTGGTAGTTCATGGGTACAGAGTTTTTACCAAAGGGGATGACACTGCACTTTTTGGCATTGAGCTTGAGGCCATGGCTCTGACACCAGGCATCTGTCTCAGATCTCTGTTGGGGTAGAGCTGGATCAGCTACTAATTCAATATACTAGACATACCCCAGGCATACATCTCAACCTGGAAACATCAAAAATCTGGACAAAGGCCCATGAAAAGTAGCTACAACTGACTGAAAATCTGGATATTGAGAAACATAAAATGTGCATACATAATTATGTAACCCAGCCTACACCAATGGAATTGTGGGATACCAACATTCAAATGCAAATTGAAGAATAGGCAAAATATAAATTTATGACTGAAATTTACTACCTAGTTGTTAAGTAGATTGCCGCCTGCTCAGAGGTGATCTCTGCCTGACGTACAAGGCCATGTCCAATCAGGATCTGATGGACATGCTCCACCTCAAAAAATCCAAATCCATCAGGACCACGAGAGCTAAAGACTTAAACCTTGGCACAAGTATGAATAGGACATGCTGGAGGGATAGATTCATAACCCAGAGGCTTCCCATGCTTTGGAACAGGATCCCAGTTCGTATTAGGAAGAGCCCCTCACTGACTCTCTTCAAGAGAAATCTTGATGAGTGGATGGGAGATCGTAAGTTTACCCCAGGGGTCACATCTATGTCACTGCTAGACAGGGGCACAGTAAACTAATTCTATTATATAAGGGGACCTTCACTGTGCCACTACTAGACAGAGGCACAGTATTCTAGATTTATTCTGTACATTTTTGTACCATTTCATGTGGTGGCAAAAGCCACATCACTATGGCTAGGCTTACAAATGCCCCAGGCAGATAGCCTAGTACTATACTATGAAACTATGAAACTAGTTCTGCCAGAAAGTGTATATGGCATTTACAACTTATTACTTATTTTGTTATATATTTTTCATGCATTATGTAACGTGCATATTAGGAACTCTCCTGTGTCTTGCATATCATGTATGGTTAACTTTATTGCTTGCCTTATATTTTGCTTATTTTCTTTTATTGTATTCACAAATTGTACTACTTTGTTATTGTTTTAATCTTTGTAACCATTGTTTGATTTTTTTTAATTCTGTATAATGTGTACTGTGGAACTTTTCTCCCTGGGTCTCCACTGAAAATGGGCTCATACCCAGTCGGACTTTCCGGGTAAACAAATGTCAAAAAAAAAAAATAAATAAATAAAAAATAAATAACTAAATAATAACTAAATAAAAAAAAAATCCTTCAGAAAAAGCAAGCTAACACAAAGCCTGTTATTCTAACAACATTGTAAAATCTATCCTTATTCTTGGGTTTTTGCTGCCCGTTATTTAAGGGTTTATGCAGGTTTCTTGTGTTAGGAGGTTGAGGGGTATGTATGGTCCAAAGTCATAAAGTGGCACGAGGCTACTGCTGCTGTTTTCTGGTCAGAGCTGTCTGCTTTAGTACAGACTTGATGTTAACAGCATGTGGGGCGTGCTTAACAATTGTCAAGCACCCCTAGAAGCGTTAATATCAGATCTTGCGCTAGAGTATCCCTGAAGCAGTATGTAATTTAGTAGGCTTTTTTGGGTGTAATAACAGTGCTCCATGCACTACAAAGAAATAAAAACAGTACATTATGTCCCTCACATAATACTGATAATCAACAGCATCAATCTCTTTTGTAAAATTACACGTTTATTTATTTGACATTTGTTTACCAGGAAAGTTTGACTGGAATAATATCCCATTTTCAGAGGAGACCCTGGGTGAAAACGTCCACATTGACATAGCAAGTTTACAGTTAAATGTAATTGTTACAAAGCCTAATACAGAAGATTGACCAAGTAAAAGATCAGTTTAATTTCTTATAGTGTGACTATGCATACATAGTGCACCTATCTGGACAGCTTTAACAAGCTGAAAAAGAGCAAGTTGCAGTTCATGGAGATGACATTAAACACACTGAGTACTCTCTTTAGAACAGAGATGACTATAACACAGCCTAGGCAAAATGTTATTTGTTCTTTGTCTAAGAAATAGATTTTACTAATTCCTTCTCTCTGAACATAGTCAAAGTGTGCTGGCATTGGAAAGACAATATCGATTGTAGTAGTGACCAGTGATGAAAAAACAAAGGTTTTGATGGATACATATCACAAAATATTTTGTTTTAAACAATTTGCACTAGTAATTTGACAACTTAGGTAATTTGATATGATCTACTAGTGTGTCACAGTGTTCACCCCATGAACCTTTTTTTTTGCCCTATTTTCTGCTATTCCAATTTTGCCTTCTTTTACTTTCTGTGCATATGTTTTCTTTTCCATCTGCCCACTATTCTTCAGGATTGTTTCTGCATTGTCCTTTTGTATTTTCTATATAATGTCCCACACAGAAACATCTCCTTCATTTACTGGCTCACTCTGCACCAGCATTTCTTTAAGTAAATCATACAGCCTGCACAACTGGAGGGTTGTAATTATACATCCATCATTTGCTAACTCATTTCCATCAAACAGGTATTTCTGAACATTTCCTCAGAATTGTACAAATATTTTACGGTCTCATTGTTTACTTTCTTCTTCATTTCTTTCACTACTTCATCATCTACTTCTCTTTCCATCTACCTCCCTGTTTCTTCAGGCTGCCTCTGTGCCTAGAACAGAAACAGGAAGTGCTCCTCCAAAATGGTTCCCACTCCCAATGATAAGTATGGTAAGTTCCCTAATGCCCTGGCCAAATTTCCCCTAGCCATATAAATGCTACCTTCAGTACCCCCTAAAAAATGACTACTAGCCTAGTGAGACTAATCTGGTCAATAAATGATAAATAAAATAAATATGTCACTGAGATTTTGTAGACACATATAATGCTGCTGACAGTAGGTCCATAGATTAGTACTAAGCTAACTGCCCTTGTGGGCCCTTTTAAGCTTAGCCAATTTCCCCATGTGAGAATCAAACCCTGCACCTTGTTTCTGTAAGATAAACACCTTAACCATTATGCCAATCTCCCACATTAATGAAAAAAATTTCTGCAAAGAGGACATAAGCAGTACACACTGTATGGGTAAATGATGTAAATCATATCCACAATGTAATATATCAGCATAGGAAATTGCAAACCTATTATATGTAAATAATAAATATTGATTCAAACATATACTTGTTATTGACATATTTGTGAATAATCAAAAGTTACTGTTATGCTACCAATTAGTTATATTTATATTCTGATAAACCAAAACGTTTCATCACTGATATCAAAATATAGACTGGATCTTCTTTTAACAAACTGAAGCCATCCTATGTCTCATTTAACAAGGCCTGTTCCCTTGTGTATTTGTAATAGAGGTAATGCAGCTATCTTATAACTCATATGCGGCACAACAGTCATCACTGTATCATTCCCTTTATGTGCTTCCAGTTATGCACAATGGAAATGTTCTATATTGCAGTATATATTCCAAGACAGTAACAACACAAGCATGACACAACAATGCAGACACGCACAGGTTCAGGCACTCTACTCCTGTATCATTTCTCACTTGTCTGGCATTAGAATGCAAGTAGCCTAGATGCCAGCTGTAGCCATGTTGTAATACTTTCAGCAGTATTGCTCTGCCATTCTGCAAACAGTGCTCCCTTATTCAGCAACAGGACACTACATGTGCAGAGATTAAACCCCCGAAAAAAAGCCTTTAAACAAATATTCACATTCCTTCCACAGCTTGGCTTCCTAGAGTCTTTAGGTGCTTGCAGCTAAAAACAGCAGTGATCTGTGCTCATATGCCGAATGTACAAGGTTTTAACAATCTTTAGCAAGTCCTAATATTGTACACCTTTTATTACATCTGAACATAAAAATGCACCATTATTGCACTCGGCAACATCTTAAGCAAGAAGCTTCTATGGTTACTAAGCAAATATCAGTTTTATGTATTATGAAATTAATTATTATTTTTTTTTTTATGGTCACTGTATATACAAATGCTGCCTTTTATTATCCATTTCAAATGCAGTATGCAAACCTGAGAAACATTTTACATTTTCAAAATGTTACATACAGATTAAAGCAGGAAAAATAATCTCTTTTCTCATCAACTGCATTCATATGTACACAACAGCTTTTATTATTCTGTTTCACCTACATCAAAAAAAAATCATCAGGGAGCAACATCTTGAAGTACCCTTTCAGGCTGCAAAAGCATGATTAACGCGCATCTCTCATCTGTCCAAATTTATGAAAAATGTCTACATTTTGGTCTGATCCTGATAAAATTAGTGGTTTTCTGGCAAATCATTGAGGACTGAAGTGATTGTATAATGGCAGAGCTTTGAGTTTCAGACTTCATATCCTTTAGAAAATGCATGCTAATACATAAATTGTTCTGTCAGCTTTCTAAGTTGTACGAACAATATTTAAAATCTGTCCCTGACTGCTGGCATCCCTCCCCCATTGTTTTTGTGTTTGTCCGCATTGTTTGCTAATTTCTTGGTTAAAAAGAGGAGGCTTTACCCATGCAAGTCACATTCTATGGGGCCTTACTACATGGTTAACCAATGCATAGATAGTAACAGGTGAATGTACTCCTGAACTCCATGTGAACAAGTCTATGAACTTCTTAGCGGTCGGCCCAAAGTAGTGTCAGGTCGTTAGTAACACTCTTATCCTATACATCAGCCAACTGCATCTTATAAAAGTCAAAACCACTGTTTTCATTACAATTTACAGCAAGTAAACTAACAAAGTAATATTTACATGTGTAATGCAAACTGTGTATTTCTCAGTACTCTATACATCGTTTGGCATATTCAACTAAGTCTGTGATTACAGAAAAAATACAGATCATCCAAATTAGAGTTTTACAGCACAATGCATGTGGATAATGCAAGCAGATCTGTTATTGTGATCACTCATGCCTTTCACTGAAATATCAAAGCAAACACAAACATACACTGTAGTAGTAGAAACTGTTAAGGTCAACACGGCTCACATTTTAAAAGTAAAACTTTAGCTTTCCAAAATGAACTAGGGTACCTTTTCCACATTTAATTTGAGATCATTGTCTTAGCACCAGTTTGTTAACATGGTCTAACCCATTTTGGAGGTCTTGTGAGCCAGTGCAAGATTGATTAACAGCAACCAATTTATAGAAGTCTGCAAACTCTGGTAAATATGGACCAGGAGTAGTGGCTTATGGTGTGAGATACAGATTCCAAACATGAGAGGGCCCAACTCTGAACCCTGTTGTATACCTCTGACCACTTTTTTGCTTTCAGAAGTGGTTCTGTGATTCTAACCACTATAGTTCTGTCAGACAACCAGTTAGCAATCCACCACACAACATAAGAATTTATATTCACATTTACAAATCTGTCAGTAATGTCTGCATAGGGAATAGTGTCAAAGGCCTTGGCCTAGTCCATATATGTTCTATGTACTGCATTACCACTACTCACTGCTTTGGTTACTTTTTCAAAGAAATGAATGAGGAGAAAGAGTCTGAACTTACCTTTGACAAAGCCAAATTGACGAAGGTTTGGGGTTAAGAGATTTTCAATATCCAGATTAGAGAGGTTTGAGACAATACATTCAATAGATTTACATTTGAAGCAAGTCAGTCTAATAGGTCTGTAGTTACAGGGATCAGTGATCAGTTACTAGGTTCTGTGGTTGGGTTACCAGGGTTTATGGTTGGGTCCTACCACAACTGGGTCCTGCTTTCCAGTCACAATTAGAAGTGTTAATGGCAACACTGCAGCATGTTAAATGTAAGAGCAGAGGGCAGCCTGGAGTAAACGTCACATCAGTGGTATTGGTGCAGACTGAGACCATAACTCTGAGAAAGTAATGCATGTGTCTGGCAAATAAAACAAATGATTTTTGGATAATAAAGTGGCAGGAGGTACTACTTGGAAATTCCTGACATTTCTGAAAGGAAAATAAAGAGCTATCAGGGAGGTCAACCTCATCGCTTACTAGTTCACTTACAGTGAACATTCACCAAAGCTCTGGTGTGAAACAGATGGAAAAGGTATTTGCAGAGCACTTCTCATGTCATTTCACTACCCCCTCCTCCACTGACTGTCTTCACCCAGGAATCAACACTTCTCCAAATCAATATCCAGTTTAAGACATTCACTTTAAATTTTGTTAATAACAATTGCTCAAGAAACTTCTCAACTACCAGACTTCTGTCTCTGATGGGCTTCTCTCCATATTTGTCAGGGCCTGTGGCACTTTTATTGCTCCACCACTGCTACACATCTTTAGTACCTCATTTTCTAGAACTCTGGAAAATTGTCAATATCATTGCGATCCACAAGTACATCTCTGTAACCCCCAGGTTATTATCCTTTATGTATCTCAGATGAAATCCTAGAAAAGGCTGTGGTTTCTCAGCTGTAACAGCATACTTTAGCCAATGGACTCCTCACCAGCTATCATCATGGCTTCATAAAAAGGCGGAATTCCACTGTACTGTTCACTCTGACTCATATAATTTACCAATCTGTGAATGAAGGGAACTACAGAGCAGCCATTTTCATTGACGTTTCAAGACCTTTGACCTTGTTGATCATTTTTGTTGGAGAGCATCTCTCTAAATTAATTTCGTCATTACCTGGCCAGTAGATTCTTTATGACTGCCCTCTTTCTTTATTGATATTGTGATTTGGTACTCTCACTTCACCTGCTACCACCTGTAACAACCTTTCCACCATCTTTGATATTCTACAAATGCCTTATCATTTCCAACCTATTAATAAAACAGGGCAAGTGTACTTTTGGCAAAGTCTGCTTTTGTCCATACTTGAATACTCCAATCTTCCCATCATTGGCACCACCTCCACTAAAATACCCAGAAACCTCGAAACACTGCAGACTCACATCTGCTACTTTTTATTAGTGGGGGAAGAAAGCTTCATCACTGCACTGCAATTAATCAAGAAAGCTGGCTTTCAGACCCCCAATGACTGTCATTACTCTGTAAGGTTATATGACACCTACTCTGTCATTACTCTGTATGGTCATATGACACCTACTCTCTTGTTACTCTGTAAGGTCATATGACACCTACTCTCTATCAAAGAATCCTCTAGTGTTTTATGATCCTGTGACTCCTCTGTTCTCACCATTCTGTGTTACTCCTTTGTTTGCTAACTGAACATTTGCCTGTCTTGGTCCCTCCATCTCAAATGGCCTACTGAGTACCTTACCTCTTCTTCTGCATTTGTTTCTTCTTCTAAGCAGGCCAAATCATACCTTCTAAATGCAGATGCATCGATTCTATATCCTAATTACTACTGTTCTGTAGTTTGCTTATTGCAATTCAGAGCTACTATTACTTTGCTTTTCCATGCATGATGGAATTTAACCAGGCCATATTTATTTCTGTGCTCTATTAAGTCCTACACAGAAAATAGACATGCTAAGGCACTACTTTGAATTGGTCATTGTACTGTTTGTACAGTATGTGTCATAGTATGTTTTGCTATCACCATTGTTATTCATTAATTAGTGTATATTTTATTTGCCCTATGTTCCTGCATTTCACTATCAGTTTTTTATTATTATTCTGTAACTAGGTCATGACTGAAAAGGAGTCCCAATGATCTAGTTCACGCACCTGTTAAACAAATAAACATACATTATGTATTTGTTATCACTACCACTGCTGACTTCAGCCTCTCTCAGTCATCAGCTCTCTAATCTTCCCATCCTCATCCATGTCCCAAACACACACACTAGTTCCCAGTGTGACCTGCAGTGGGAGGGCTTCCCTTCCAAGAGAGCCTTACATATGGGAATCCTCCAAATCCAACGCATGGGTTCTTCTGGAGTAATGTGACAATACCTGTCATGTGTGGTACAGGCCCAGATGAGGATCCATTGCATTGTAGCTCACATTGGGCCCTTCTGGTGTGTTGACTGAGATCATGAGAAGGGAGTGCATTAGAAGAGAATACCAACACCTACATAGTAATGCTTTCTGTAAAATGCCTGCAGTACTAGGCAGCTGGCACTGTATCAGTATCAACATTGATATTCCCTACACCTGCCCTTTCTGGAAGAGGGGGGCTGGCACAGTCTCATTATTCCCTCCCACCAGCACCCATGTGTCTCTAAGTTGCGAATCAAAATTGGGACACTTAGGTTATAGTCAAGGACTTGTTTCTCACCGCCAATGTGGTTGGCAGCAACTGAAACTAAAGTCTCTACAAAGGTCTGCATACCAATTTCTTAAATGTTCCTATATGTACAGGTATTAAAATGTTGGTGAACTGCCCTACATCAACATCAGATTTGTGTAATTCTGCTGGAGAGAACACCCTGTATCTATAGCTGTCATGGTTGTTAATAGTTGTTCTGGGCTTCATGGTGAACAGCTGTTGTGCTGATCTCACATGTCTTGTTATTAGAGAACAGCTGTGGTGTAGGGCTTGTTTATACCTTTTGTTCTTGACTATATAACACATATTTTTATCCTACTGCTGGAGGTATTACAATACTGCTGCGTTATTATTTCCTTTAGCTGTTGTTGTTTTGCACATGTGACAACCAGTGCAACTAATGTCCCCATGGTAGCTAAGTGTAAGGTGTGACTGCATCAAAACTGCAACATGTAACATACCTTGTTTAAGATATCAGAGTTATTGCTTTATATACGTCTTATAATACTTTTCACACAAGTATGTCTTCTTAGGTGTCTGTACTCAGTATCTTCAAACTTAAATGGTGGGTCATGTAAATATGTTACTGCAGAGTTTCAGCCTGCATCTGGTGCACAGGGAAGAGGGAATGGTTCCTTAGATTGTGGCAGCTCTTAATGAATGAGCACAAGGCTGCACAAATGCGGGCAACTTATAATAATGCAGAAAAGCTAAAAATATTTAAATGAGTCCACTGGCAAATAGGAGTAGTGCATGTCAAGGTTATACAGCAATCAGAGACCTAGAAATGGCTAGGTCCTTTTTCTCACAGGAGAACAAACCAAAGCTAATCCTTAAGTACCATAATAAGTGCACAGCTTTTACAGTAACTCAGTAAGAATAAAAAAATTACTTATCCCAGGTGTCTTAAGGCTGGTATTTTAGTCAAATCAAGTGGAAAACCATCACAATCAGTAATATGGTTGTTTAGCATGTAGCAGTTCTGTGCAACTGAGCACAAGGCTGAATTAAAGTGGACAACTTATAAAAACGCAGAAAAGCTAAAAATATTCAAAAGAGCCCAATGGCCAATAGCAAAGTAGCACACTTCAAATTTCTAAAGCAATCACTGGCATAGAAATGGCCATGTTCTTTCTCCACTCTCACAACACATCACTGCATCTAACTATTACTTTCATGTATCTACAACTCTTTGTTTCCATGGGGCTTCATTCATTTTGTTGAGAATTTCTGCTTGTTATATTTATTTCTGTAATATAAATAATGAAATCATACTCACCAAGTAATACAAAGGGATTCCTGAAGTGAGATAAGGAAAAAAGGGGACCATTTCACTCAGAAACAAGAAAAGAAACACACAACTACAGTGTATAAAACTAAAACAAAAATAAATAAAAAGCAAAACAAACACATAGACCATTTCCTAACTGCAGTAATGATCTTCATTGTAGCTATTATTAGGAAATAAGTAACTTGTACAGGTGGAGGAGGAGTATGCCTGCCTTACAGCACTGCTGGGTGGTCTGTTATTTCCATTTAGTGCTCACTCTGTTAGACTTTTTTTAAACTGTTTTTCTCTGTGCAGCAGACCATCACCTGACTCTAACATCTCTCCTCATTCACTGAGTCTGCCTAACCTCATATACCTACTCCATGCAGTGGGTGATCCACACTGAATTGCCCCTCACTTCCACAAAGGGCTGATATCATCAAGCTGCTCCTCCCTCCCACAGTAGCACTCTGCAGTCTCCACCAGGGAAATCATCCCAAATTATGTGCTCCTGGATACCGCCTCTGTCTAGGAGGGGCCTAACCATCCTTTGTCAGCATCTCAGACATCCAAGCCACTAATCAAACCTGAGTCACCTGGGTTGGCTGTAGTTAGGGTTTCACCCCTCTATGCCATGATACTGGCATATCCTGCCTGGCATTATTGGTTACACAACTTGATCACTACTGATGGGGTTCAATGCCACTAGCAGTTTTTGGCCTTTTGACTGCTTTTGTCTAATAATTTGAATTGTTTAAGTGTTATAATTTGCAATAACAGGACCTTATCATAAAATAGAGTTAGGAGTGTAACAATGAAAAAGTAAACCAAAAATCAATTGATTCTATTGATCATTACACTAGGACTTCATCATTCACCGAGGAGTACCATTGTACCTGTTATGTGAACTCTATATTAAAAGTAAAATATGGACATTTGTCTGTAGATTATTAGTCTTAATTTATTTAATATTAAGAATCTGAAAAGAAAATGCATGCATAATATGGAAGATTACGATCAGGTCTCTGGTCGTAACCGCATTATTAAGTGTTCAAGACATGGATGTCAAGAAATTCACCTTGAGGGTGAAGCTTCAGAGGAGAATCTTGACATCCATGTGGAGGCCACATAATTAAAGGTTACAATGGAAATCCAATCCTAATTCTTTGGAGTGCATGGAGCTTTATCTGCTCTAGATACTACTGGTCACAGTAAAAAGAAAAACAAGCATAAAGTGTTTTACTGAGTTTGAAAGTCAGTAAAGTCTTTAGTAAGCAGTGTCAGAGAGTAACAGAACACCTATCAGATTTTACAAAGGATCAAAAGCAGGGAGCGTTTTTAAATACTGCTCTAATTCACAAAATTATTAATAGAACAAGTTCTGCATAAATATGTGCTTTTGAAAATTAAGAATCATAATATTCTGTTTCTGGCATTTTGATGGACTGTAATTCTTATTGATTTACCAGGAAATCAAAGACATTTACTACAGAAAGGGCAAAATATGAGATGAACTAATGGAGAGTTGTGAGGCATACATAGCAGGCAGAAACAAAGCTGGTTTTGCTTCTGCTGGTGTTGTTTGCTGCTTGGCATTGTCAGTATTTAGCGCCCAGTGTAACACCCAATATTAACAGCACTAAGAAAGGTGCTTAACAATTGTTATGCAATGGAGTGCTCTGATTACTCTCTAAAATCGAAAAAAGAAACAACCAGTAAAGTGATTCTGTACCACTAGAACTACCCATAACAGAACTTTCAGAGGTGTGTACACCCCCCCCCCCCACCAGGAGTTGTTATGGCTGAGTCTCATGGAAGGGGCTTTCCTTCACTCTCAACTGCATTGAATTACTTGCCTCATGTTTTTGTTGTCTCCTTGGAAGTTGACAGACATCAGGCTGTAGGTAATGTATTTTTTTCTGAAATCTATTTTATTTATTTCAGAGATAATTCAACAAAAAATTTATAGCAGTCCAGTGTACAAAGTGGGTACATACAAACAAAGAATATAACCATATTGGGAGTAAGACCATATAAATAATTTACCAGCAAGGTTACAATAAACAAGGAGATGGCACATACGCAACAATACTGCTGACAGCTTTGCATTAAAAAAAAGTAGTAGTATGACTGATATAAAGATTTTTGACCGTTACTTAACCCACAACAATATACATATTTACAACTACTATGATGAGAAATCTCATAGAGCAGGGAGTTTTACTGTTTCGTATGTTCTATACATTTACCCTGCTTATTTTACTATTACACATTCAGGGCACAGAAGGTAGTGATTATTATAAGCTAATATCAATAATATCTACAAAGTGTATTAATCCTTAAGAATGTGGTCAATGAGAAAACCTCAAAACCTCTGGTAGTAGGAACTTTTGTTTACTATTTCTTGTTATCATTTTATGGGAGGTGATATATTTGAGTGTAAGTAATGTATTTAAGCAAGTTAGAACAAAAACTGTCCCTGACTTTTTCCTCCAATAATATTAACTTGCTGTCCACGTGACAGCACTCTCTAAGTGCTTTACTGCCTTTCAAAGCTGGTAACACACTTTGAGCTTTTTTTTTTTTTTTTGTGACTGGTAGTACATAGAGTAGATAAAATTCCATGTACTATTTGCTCTCAATGTGAATTTCTTGGCATCTATGTCAAGAACACATAATACTATGCTCATGATTGGAGACCTGATTATAACCGTCTGTACTGGAGTCACAGAAAGTTTATGGAATCTGACGCATTTCATCAATATCAGTGCAAAAGTTGTGGATAAGCCCCTAATATGCAAAAATGCCTCAGTGAGCTTAGAATATCTTGGCTCATAACAAAGCTGAGTAGCAGGATCAGTGCAGTGTCTAGCAGTCCCAGCCACTCGATAATCCATGAAAACTGTCACATAAAACTTGATACACATCAAAAAAGTTGCACAAATTATATTATCCCAATGCAAACTGCATGACATTCATATATAATACATATCCTCAGTGATCCCTTCAGTAAGCCCAGAGACAAATACAGATGTTTCTGTAAGTCATGTACTAATAAAATATGCTTGCTGGAAATTATGGGTTCTGATGGAATCTGTAAAATTTCTATTAAAAGATTAATAAAGGTGACGGGCAATCACAGGCACTTCACTACAACTAACAGTAATTAACAGTGGATGCAGGACATGTGTGGGGAACACAGGTAATGCACACACACCCAAGGAAATAGTGAGATAGAAAAGCAGATGTGAGGTATGGGTGAAGAAATATGTTGCAACAGGAACATTGGAGGGAAAATCAGAGGGACATGGGCAATGTTTTTTTTTTTCTGGGAATAGACCCCTTTTTTGTTTTTTGGAGATCAGATGGGAAAGAAAAGATAGAAAGAGGAGGAGGAGAAGGGCAAAACAGCAGGTATACAGATATGAAAAATATCACAAGACATGACAGATAGAGGTCAGAAGTAAACATTAAGGAAAAGTAAGGTACACAGATGGCACACTCTACAACATGGGCAATAGGAAGTTGATAAACAGGGTGGAGATGCATACCAGCCATGGTGAAATGCAGAAATACATATGTACCTATGCACTATTACATTATGACATGTTGGAAACTGTGTGGCAGTCATACCTGGATGTGTATGAATGATGGCAGTTGTGTGTTGTAGGGTAATGAATAGAGATCACAGTACACATTGGGTCATCAATGTCATCAGCAACCCCCTTTTTTCCCATTTTCTACATGGGGTCAGGGTGTTGTGTCAACATTTGACATCTCTCTCTGTATTCAGTGTCGCTCTTCTGCCATCTTCAGCACTCATATCTGACTGTAGCAGGTCTTCTCTCACGCAATCTATCCACCTCTTTGCTGGATGCCCTTATCTTCTTCACCAGATTGTTTTCTACTTTTCTGCACATGTTCCAGAACCACTGTAACCTCTTCTCTTTTACCTTTTCTGCAACTGGAGCTACTTTGGCTTCTGATTTTACGTCTTCATTTCTTCATCTGTCCCACAGTGTGCATCCTACCACTCTTCTCAGACATTTCATCTCTATCACCTATGGCTTCTTCATCTGCTATACCTTTACTGCCCAGGTTTCTGTACCATACAGAAGTACTGGTCACACCACTGTTTTATACACCTTGCTTTTCAACTTCTTTGGCATTTTTCTGTCATATACTATACCTGACACTGTGCCATTTAGCTGCAACCCCTCTGATTTTAGCTTTGAACTCCTTATTCAGACTTCCCTTCTCCTCAACCACCCCTTCCAGGTACTTGAAGCTGTTAACCTGTTCCACTGTTTTCCCTGGTATCTCAATTCTCAGCTTCTTCTGAACTCCATTTTCTGCCATTACAACTGTCTTATCAGTACTCAGTTTCCTCCCATGTGCCTTCAGTCTTGCATTCCATTTCCCCTGTCCTTTGCTGAAGTTCTTCCTCAGAGTCTGCCCATAATGCCACATTGTCCTCATAGAGCAACTTTGTTGATCTGTTTCCTCTGACCTGCTTGCTAATGTAGTTCATCACCAGTATGAATACCAGTGGGCTCAGAGCTGAATCCTGATGCACACCCACTCCCACTGGAAACCCCTTTGTGAGAGATAACACTGTTCGTACTTGATTCATTGGGTCCTTTTACATAGCCTATACTAATTCTACCAATGTTTATGGGACTTTGAACCACCACAGCACTGCCCCAACTAGCTTTCTTGGGACCTTGTCATGTGCTTTCTCCAAGGCTAGGAATGGCCAGTTGGACTCTTTCCTCATCTCTAGCTTCTTTTCAACTATCTGTCTCTCTGCAAATATCAGGTCATTTGTGCTGTATCCTGATCTGAATCTGAACTGCTCATCTCCCATCTTACTTTCAACAACTCTATGTATTCATTTATCAATCACCCTCTCCAGAATTTTCATGCACTGTAACATGAGTTTGATACCTCTGTACTGCCCACAGTTGTGAATGTCCCTTTTCTTGAACACTGGCATTAGTATGTTTTTTCTTCACTCAGCCGGGATACACCTTTCTTATCCACACTGCTATGAGTCCCCTCAGGAGCCATTTCTCCCCTATCTTATCTAGCATGTTTAACATATTTGCTGTGACCTCAACTGAGCCTGCTGATTCCCAGACTCTAATTTCCTTAGTGCTGTTCTTACTTCTTCTGTGATGAGCTCCTCCTTTTCTCTCATTGTAGGCTGTGTCTAAGCAGTCCTATTTCTGTGAGGTTTTCTTCATTCAGAAGCTCCTGAAAGTACTCTTTCCATATGACTTTGATGCTCAGTGGACTGATGAGCAGGTTGTTGCTGGGATCTCTTATGAAGGGTGTCTGACTATTTATTATTTAGTTTATTTATTTATTTATTTGAAGTTTATTAACCGAGAAAGTCCCTTGGGCCAAAATAAGCCCATTTTCAATGTTGACCCAGGGAGAAAAGCTCCATATACAATTATTACACAGCTAATATCAACAAAGTTAACAAGTACAATACAATTTTCAAAATCTACAAAAACACAGTAATATAGAAGACAGAATAATAATAATAACTATCTTCTTTATATTTCTGTCTTTGCCTTGCAACCTGATATTATTTATTTGTGCCATCTACTGACTTACTTTCCAGAAGCTGTTAGAGTGCCTCTGATGCCTTGTTGTTTGCTATCACAACTGCTCTATTAGCCTCCTTTTTAGTCAACCAGTAATCCTTTCTAGTCTGGTACATCTTTTCTATCTCTCACTTTTTTCTGCGCTCTTTTCTTGTGATGACTTCTTGGACTTCTGTCTTCCACCACTAGCTTTCCTTATATACCTTATTTCTAGACCTGGCTTTGTAGCCCTTACACATGCTGTTTTGAGGCATTTCAATTCTTCTTTAACTCCACCTATTTCCTCTTCTTCTTCACCCTTGAGTAATTCCTTAAACTGGTGTGCTTTCTCATATCCTGTCAAAATCCAGGTCTTCTGCCTGGTCTCTGTTGACATTAGAGTCTTCTCCGACCACTGCTTGTAGCTGATTGTGGCAGCCAGTGGTTTATATAGTGGGCGAACTG
The DNA here is from genome assembly GCF_019279795.1 of Protopterus annectens. Taxonomy (NCBI): domain Eukaryota; kingdom Metazoa; phylum Chordata; order Ceratodontiformes; family Protopteridae; genus Protopterus; species Protopterus annectens. Next base: position 101,992,392 of record NC_056727.1, on the reverse strand, counting down.
TTTCATTGGGGATGACTTTGCAATCGCTGATTCTACCCCAGAGCCCTTTCCTTACTAGGAGAAAATCTACCTGAGTTGCTTGCTGGTCGCTCTTGTATGTGATCTTGTGACTTTCTTTCTGAACCATATATTGTCTACCATTGCGGCATTTGACAGACAGAAGTCTACAATGGCCTTTCCTTCTTTATTCTTGTTGCCCCACCCATGTGCACCCAGACAGTCCCCATATCCTGCTCTGTCTTGATATGTATATTCAGTTCACCCATTATTAAAACTAATTCATGCTGTCTTGCTTTATCTAGTCTGACTGCACTGTTTTCCTCACTATCACAACCCTGCTGTGAGGCATAGGCTTTGATTATGAATACTGCCCTATCATTAAGGTGGAGTCTGATTGCTATGAATCTGTCACTAATTCTGATGACATCCCTCACTGTCTTCTGAAGCCTCTCCTTCACCACAATTCCCACACCATTTCTAGCCTATCCACCACATGAGTAGTAAACTCTGGATCCCAAGTGAAGTGGCATTGCTGCTCTGCCCTTCCATCTTGTCTCCTGAACAGAGGATGTTAAGCTTCCTCCTTACTGTCATGCCATCCACCTCTGTGCCATGAGCCTGTATTGAGTGTACCAATTCTTAGTTCATGTTTAGCAGATTGATTGCTTTTTAAGTCCAGCTTTCACTCAATAGAGCTATCTCAGACAACCCAAGCTGGGCAACTGGACACTGGCCAGTGTCAGAAAAATATGTATTAATGTGTGTGCTTAATGCTAATTAGAAACTAAATGAGTTAACACATTTTTCATTCTATTTTATATGCACTATTTTATATACAGCTTAATTTCATATGAGACTAAAAGATGCTTTTGAAACTGCAGTGTGCTTTCTGAAACTTGCAAGATGCCCTCTGACCTAGTAACTGCTAGCACAGCAAAATTCATGTTTATGCCTTTTGGAAATGTACTTGAGAAGCAGGTGATTATCTGCTAGGTCAGGAAGCAATGAGTGAACAATGCCAAATTCTATAATGTAATGATTTTGAACAATTAGCTCTGTTCGAAGTATGAGAACACGCACAGCTGCAGAAGGAAGAGATAAAACAGACAAAGGACTGTTGGAAAAATGAACTGCACTCTATACTTTCTTTGTGCTCAAATTAGCCATAGTACCTTGAATGGTAACACTGCATATATCCAACCGGTGGTAGCCAAGGCGACGTTGTTTTTCTTAGGAAGTTTCTCACAAAAATTGATAATACAAGCAGAATTTTACAAAACAATCACTACAAAATGATGATGTTAAAACTTGTGATTTACTATGTCAGCTTGGTAGGCAATGTCTTACTAGAAAATGTATAAAAATGCTTGCATTTCCTGATTCTAGTCAGACAAACTCTGTATTAGCACGTTTTTGTCTCCTTGCTGCAAGATTAAAGTGCCTTAACCTGAACCTACCATGTATTGATCATTTTTAAAGTATATTTTTCCTTTGACAGATTGGTCCTTCGGACCAGAAACATATCTCTCACTCTAGCTCAGGTCAGAATTGGGCCCGGTGGCATGAACCCGTACGGAGAAGAGGCCACATCTGTTCTTCTGCTTTGAAAGACCTCCGACTGAATTGTCATTCAAAAGAGGCCAGCCACTGTTTCTGATCTGTGATCTGAGGATGAGTCAACGTTCTGGTGGGATCAAGACATGGAGGCTCAGGTAAGGAGGAATTTACTTTATTCTGTTTTAGATCAGGGACTTGTTACAGTATTATTGTTTTTGTCAGGGAGATTTGCATGTGCAGATCAGGGACAAAACGATTGCTGTCTTGTCATAGATCAGGGAAACAGAATAGGTAGGCAGTTATTCTAGATAAACTGTAAAAAAGTGTAAGTCGTGGTACCACGTGATAAAAAGGGTTACGTAACAATTTCTAACTTAGCTAAAGCAACATGGGAAATCAGTGCACAAAAAGTTCCCGAGACCCGCCCTTAACCGAAGATGCGAAATATATGCAATTACAGCGTGCCAATAATATTAGGTATTATACAAAATGGGTTAATAAATACAAATTTGATGGTAATTTAGATAAACCTTCACTTATTAAACTTGTTAGACAACTTAAAACAGATGCAAAAGGTCAGCTAAAAAAGCAACGACAATTAGGAGTCCCTCAGGCACACAGGTGCACACAAACCGCAGGGAACAAAAGATTAAAAATTCAAAAGCAATGTTTTTAGATAAAGAAGACAATAACTTGGTAATAGCAACAGCCCCTCTGCCCCCTCCTCTTCCCTTACCAGAATATGAAGCAAGTGGACAAGCTGATCCACCTCCGCTATATCCAGCTGTTCCTGCAAAACCAAAACCATTTGTCAGAGATCCTATCGAGACCAGGTCTCGAGCACGCAACTTAAGAGGGGATATTGAATTGTATGAAATAAATAAAAATTCACAAGCTATGAGTGAAGAAGAGATATGTCCACTCATAGAAGTACCAAATCCGCAGGTAGGACAGGCAGGACAGGACCCAACTCTTCTAGTGTATAGAGACTGTGGACACCAGAAGACATCCCGAAAGCCACAGAGGGAATTCCCCATCCAAAAGACAAGGCATGAGGTTAAGTTACCATTTGAATTGAGAGGAAGTAGAGAAAGTAGTTAGACAAATTGTAGGTCCAGATTGGCACATGATCAGTGGCAACTGGAATCCCTGTGATGCAGAGCTTAGACCACTCCCACATAGTAACGCTGAACTGGACAACAGAGTGAAAGGTCTGAGAGACCGAATCTCTGAGAAATGGAAGCCTAGGGCTGATTGGACTTGCATTAATCAATGCATATAACAAGAAGGTGAAACTGTCAATAGATATTATGCCAGATTATTAGAATGTTTTAATAACCATTGTGGAATGCAGGTACCTGAAGACCAAACACATGATTCCCCATATGAGCAGCAGCTAAAGAATGCATTTTTGAAAGGCAGTATTGAACCCATTAGCAGCTTTATTACAAAGCACATGGTAGATCATCGTACAAGTAGATTACAGTCATTACTTGAATATGCAAGACATGCCAAAAGGCATTTTAATAGCAAAAAGAAAAAGAAAACACAAGTATTTGCAGTAGAAGATGGATCAGAAGTCTTTGTAGTACAAACTGGGAAGAAGGGTAAGAAAAATACCCAGGGAAACAAACAATCTGATAAATGATCAGAGGACATTGAAGAGAGAAAGAAAAGGGGTGAATGTTTTAAATGTGGGAAAAAGGGACATTTAGCAAGGGATTGCAGGCAAAATAAAAAGGTAACCACAGAAGACAAGGAGGGTGAGGACTGACTATATGGTAGTCAAGAATCACTGATAAGGAATAAACAAGAAAAGACAAGTGCAAATGTGATAGAAGGGGTAGAGGACGTGATAGAAGAGGTAGAGGATGTGCATGAAATCACAGATAATGAAGAAAATGAAATTTTGGACTTGGCATTATTGAGCCTAGAGCTCTACGTAGCAGACACAAAACCGGAAGTTACACTTCTGGTAGAGGGGAGGGAAGTTAAATTCCTGTGTGACTCAGGGGCTTCACGGACCCTAATACATCCTTCCAAACTACCAGAAAATTCAGAATCACTTGACTACATATTAGTGAAAGCAGCTAATGGACAGCTGTATCGGGAGCCACTCTCCCATAACATAGCGATAACTGACCCAGTTTCAGGGATGACCCAGAAAAGCAAAATTGTTGTTTCTGCAAAATGCCCAGGGAATATCTTGGGCAGAGACCTAATGCAGATATTTGGCATAGCCATAGTTCCAACTATGCAGGGTATGGAAGCACAGCAACAAATGGATACTTTTGTAGTGCGACCGGAGGGTGAAACATTTTATTGGTACAGCCAGGACTTAGTTACTACTGGTCCAGGGGCAGTAACCAAAGAACTGATGAACGTAGCCATCAGTAAAACCCCCTCCCTTGACACTGATAAACAGCATTTGTTGCATTGCACTCTATATTACTGTAGCAAACCAGGACCTGATAAAGAATATGAGCAAGAAATGTTTAGAAACCATGCTAACAGATTAGTATTACGAAATTTGTACTGGGACACAGAAGGAAACAGTGTAGTGATCTGTTCATTGCCCCAGGAATTCCTAGCACTTTACAAATCTAATCGATTACCACATGTAAGTTTAACTAAAGATAGAAATGTGAAGTGGGCAGACCTAGGAGAAAAAGTCACAAGGTGGGAAAAGCAGACAGAGTTAGAACTTTCTGAACAGGGAGTACAAAAGCAGAAACTAAATTGTATAACGCAGACACACCCAGCTGTACACTCACAGGCAAGTGAGGACAGCTGAGTAGCACTCTTATTAGAGGAAGAGGAAAAAGCCTTACGAGACATACCAGAGACTCTCTGGTCAACAAGGAAATCAGATGTAGGACTCATTCGTACAGCAGGACCAGTTACTATCACGCCAAAATCAGCATTTAGACCTCAAAAGAGACAGTATCCCTTGAGAAAGGATGCAGATATAGGAATCAAACCTATAATAGCAGCCTTACTTAAGGAAGGAGTCTTGATAGAATCTCCCGATTCACCATGTAATACACCCTTATTTCCTGTTAGGAATTACCATATAGGTGGCAGTACACTAAACACAGAAAGTGTGATAAGAGACTTAGGGACACAGGTGGACAGTGGTCTCACCTTCAATAACCACATCGCCACAACAGTCAGGAAATCCTTCTATGTGGCACACCTCATCACGAAGGGCTTTTCATCCAGAAAAAAGGAGGTCATTGTCCCACTGTACTCATCCCTCATTAGACCCATTATAGAATACAACGCCCCATTTGGTATGTACCTCTCAAGACATCTGCAACAACTGGAAAGGCCTCAGAAATACCTCATTAAAAGGATCACAGGCCTAAAGCAGATGCCCTATGCTGACCGCCTTAAAAAACTCCAGCTATACTCTGTCGCATACCGTCTACTCAGAGGCGATCTCTGCTTAACATACAAGGCCATGTCAAACCCAGAGCTGTTGGACATGCTACACTTAAAGAATTCCCAATCCCTCAGAGCTACATGCAGAGTTAGGGATCTAAACCTTGCCATCACAATAAAGAAAACATGCTGGAGGGATAGGTTCCTGACCCAGAGACTCCCCAGACTCTGGAATAGATTGCCCATACATGTCAAGCAAAGTGCCTCTTTGGACCTCTTCAAGAGGAACCTTGATGATTGGATGGGAGAAAGGAAATTCACCCCAGGGATCACGTCAGTCGCCCTGCTAGACAGGGGTCCAGGAAAGTAAATAATGTGGGAAGAAATAACAAGGGAATTGTTATGGCTAGGCTTGTATAGGCCCTAGGACTGATAGCCTAGTACCAACCTATGAACCTATGAACCTATAAGGAAAGCAAATAGAGAATGGCGTATGGTCCAAGATTTACAAGCTGTAAATGACGCAGTTATACCCAGGGCACCTACGGTGCCAGATCCACACACTTTATTAAATGATTTGAAACCTCAACAAAAGTATTTTTCTGTGGTAGATATTAGCAATGCATTTTTCTCAATACCGATTACACCCTGACAGCCAACATTGGTTTGCATTTACATTTCAGGGGAAAAGGTATACATATACGCGACTACCACAGGGATATTGTGAAAGTCCAACAATATTTGCACAGGAAATAGCAAGTAACCTGGTGGGATTTATCCCACCGAAAGGCAGTCAGATTTTACTTTATGTAGACGACATTCTGCTGGCAGCCCCCACCCAGAAAGAATGCAGAGAGGATACCATAGCATTACTACAATTTTTAGCCACTCAAGGACACAAGGTAAACAAAAACAAACTGCAACTTTGGAAAAAACAGGTCAAATACCTGGGGTATGCAATATCCAAAGAAGGCAGAATATTAGATGAAGACAGAAAAACAGCAATATTACAAGCACCTAAACCAACTACCAAAAAGGAAATGATGCCCTTCCTGGGTACAACTAACTTTTGTCGGAGTTGGATTCCAAACTATGCCTTGGAATCTGCCCCACTGACCAACTTGATATTCGAAAAGCCTATGGCAGCACAAGATTTATTACAGTGGACACCAGAAGCATAATCAGCTTTCTGCAAATTGAAACAACTGATAGCTTCTTCATTAGTTTTAGGATTACCAAACTATCATAAATGATTTTTCCAAACTGTAGATTGTAAGCAAGGTTATATGACATTATTTATTTATTTATTTATTTCCAGTTTGATGACCGGGGAAGTCCACTGGGCTCGAAAGCCCGTTTTCAGTGGAGGCCCGGGGAGAAAAGCTCCATATTAATAATACATTGCACACACAACACACTGTGTTATAGCAGGATAACACCTTTAACAATTTCTAAAAACATAGTACTTATGGTAGTATACATAAGAGATACATTGCACACATAACGCACTGTGTTATAGCAGGATAACACCTTTAACAATTTCTAAAAACATAGTACTTATGGTAGTATACATAAGAGATACATTGCACACATAACGCACAGTGTTTTAGCAGGATAACACCATTAACAATTTCTAAAAACATGGTACTTATGGCAGTATACTGTATTGTTAGCATATAAGAGAGACATGAGAATAGATTATACATAGATCTAGAATGCAAGAGATGCAAATCAGGGGGGAAGTGAAGGCGAAGCAAGGAAAGATAGTGTAGAAGAAACAGGTTTGAGTCTAAAAGCACAACTTATGAAAAAGGCAAAAGATACATTAGTAAGTCAAGACATGTGTGTAGGCCGGGGGGAGGAGAAAATATAAAAGGAAGAAATAAGAGATTAAGCAGGGGAGAGAGAGGAGATAACGAAGTAGAGGGAGGGGAGCTGAGGGGAGAGTTTGAAGAAGAAGTGTCGGCGGGGGGAAAATGAAACAGAGATCTAATAAGATCTAGGTAGGAAAAAAAAGAAAAAAAAAATGAAAAAGAGATCTAATAACATCAGTGTTAACACAACAGCATGGGGACAAACAATGCCCCATAGCTTACTACTCATCACAGCTAGACCCAGTGGCGCGATCCCTGCCCCACTGTGTATAAGCAGTAGTCGCAGCTGCAATGGCAGTGCAGGCTTCAGCCTCAGTAGTATTGTTCCACCCTCTCACATTGAGAGTGCCTCATGCAGTCGCGATTATTTTACTGCAAGAAAAAGTAGCATATCTTTCTCCTGCTAGACATCTTTCTTGTATGACTATACTGTTGAGCCAACCTCATATGACAACTGAATGATGCACAACTTTGAATCTGTCAACCTTGCTCCCAACCCCTGCAGATGGCAAACCACACTGCTGTCTGCAGGAGATTGAGCAAAAGACACTACCTAGAAAAGATCTTACAGACGTTCCCTTGGATGATGCCGAGGTGACATACTATGTGGACGGCTCGTGCAAGTGGGGTCCTACAGGACAGAATCTAGTGGGGTATGCAGTAGTTTCTGATTTTGAGATTTTAGAAGCAAAGTCTTTACCACACAACTTATCTGCACAAGCAGCAGAATTGATTGCTTTGACAAGGGCATGTATCTTGGCAAAAGGTAAACGAGTGAACATTTTTACTGACAGTCAGTATGCTTTTTTTCTACTGTAAATGTTTTTGCGCAGCAGTGGAAAAATAGAGGAATGATAACATCTACTGGTAAACCAATTAATCATGCGCAATTTATTTTAGACTTTTTAGACTCTATTCAGTTACCTCAGACAGTAGCTATTTGCAAATGCGTAGCTCATACCAAGCAACAGAATAGAATCTCAAAAGGTAATGCGAGGGCTGATACAGCTGCAAAACAAGCAGCTTCAGCTTCAGAAGTATTTCTTTTGAGTGAGGAATTACAACCATCTGAGATTTTAGACTTAGAAATGTTAAAAACAATGCAGACACTTACTACAAATGTAGAAAAACAAAAGTGGATAAAACGAGGAGCAATCCTTGAGAAGGGACTGTACATCTCCAAAGAGAAGAAACCGATTTTGCCATCTAACTTGTTTAGATATGCAGCTTTGTTGAGCCATGGGCAGTGCCATGTCTCAACAGGGGGGATGGTACAGTTAGTGAATCGAGTGTTTACAACGTATGGATTTACAAACTACACAAAAAATTTTTGTGCAGCATGCCATGTTTGTAACAAGCATCATGCACAAGGGGCATTAAAACCTAAGCAAGGGAGTTTCCCTACACCACCGTATCCGCTCCATACTATTTGTATGGATTTTATAGAGCTGAACAAATGCGAAAATAAGAAGTACTGCCTTGTCATTATAGATATGTTTTTCAAATGGGTGGAAGCTTTTCCAACTAAAAATCCAGATGCAGCTACTGTTGCAAAAGTCCTCGTTAAAGAAATTATTCCTAGATTTGGTATACCGGAAAAGATTTATAGTGACAATGACACACACTTTGTAAATCAAACTATACAACAACTAAGCCGATATTTCGGGATTTCTCTGAAAAATCATTGTGCATACCACCCCCAATCTGCAGGATTAGTAGAGAGGCACAATGGGGTTTTGAAAAACAAACTTAGGAAATTGATTAGTGAGACACAAAAGAACTGGGTGCACTGTCTACCTCTGGCACTGTTGAGCATGAGAACTGTTCCAGATGTAAAAGGGTTAACTCCTTTTAAAATACTGTTTGGGAGGGCATATTATACACCTCAATGGAAACCTCTCATGCCTGCAGAGCAGGAGGCTGACAGTTCACTTGCAGAGTATATGAGGCGATTTTTGAATAACAAACTTTTGCAGTTAAAGCCTGTTTCAGATAAAGAACAAACCAGACCATCAGAGGCAGCAATAGCCCCAGGCACATGGGTCTGGGATAAGGTTGTGAAGAAAAAGAACTGGAGTTCTCCGAAGTGGGAAGGACCGTACCAGGTACTACTGTCGACACCCACTGCAGTCAAGATCGCAGAGCGAGCATCCTGGATTCATCTGACACACTGTAAACTGGTTAAGAACTTTGAACTGGACAAAAACCTTGTTACTGTTGTACAACGAGAACAAAATGACCAGGTATAGAGTAAATAGAGATGCAGAACAACCTCAGAAAATTTGCATGATTATTCTGATAGCTATACTGATAACATTGATCTTTTTGTTGTGGCCTTTCCTTTTCCCAGCCACAAGAGTTGAACTGATCAAACGTGATACATTACTCATAGACTGGCATCCAAACTTTAACACTTACCAAGCAATTACATATGTGTATGCTGAGACTTTTAATGTTTCAAACTGCTGGATTTGCACAGCTATACCAACAGCATATGGGGGATTATTAATGACTGCTGTCCCCCTAGGGGTCAATGAGACCTGGGAAAACTTGATTTTTGATACTACACCTGTGAAATCACAAGACAAAATAGCGTTGTACCTACCTGTTACACAAAAAGGGATTGTATGTTTTTACAAGAATGACACTATTCAGGTGGGTTGGAGCAATTGCAATGTGACTGTTTCTTATAAATGTTATATTAAAGCCAGTAAGACTAAAACTATTTGTGATACAAACTATGATGCATACTTCGCGAAAATGCATAGAAATGTTGATGAGATACAACATAATCCTGTTCTTTTAAAGCAGCTTTCTATTATTGATAAGAAAATGTTTCATGCAGGGCAAGCTTATATCAATACAAAAGTAGAGAATTGTTATTTTGTTTGTGGGAAAAAAGCATATAAATGGCTACCTGAGAATTAGTCCGGCAGTTGTTTTTTGGGTTACCTGGTTCCGGCCATACGACACACTGCAGCTTTGCCTCAGGGAAAAATTTGAAACATCAGAGAGGTCAGCAGTAAACCTAGAAGTCCAATTAAGAGACCTGAGAATCCAGTAGGATGAATCGAAGCAGGGTGGAGAAACCATAACTCCGCAAAGAACAAAGATAAACTGACACACATAGACTTGAGTGACACCATTATATCATGGGCAGGCATAGCCCCTGCATATGGCGCAGTGAAATCGATTTGGGAGCTGAGAAAACTGTCTAAACTTCTCGAAGTTATGAGCAATGCAACTTTTTCTGCTCTCGAATTAGTCACTGATGAACTGAATGCTATGAGAACTGTGGTGCTTCAGAACCGCATGGCTCTCAACTTCACCCTAGCGGCGAGAGGTGGTACGTGCACTTTAATCAAAGAAGAATGCTGTTCTTATATTCCTGACAACCAGCACGAAATAAACGACCATCTTGAGGTGATCCAGCAAGTGTCGACCATGACCAAACCAGGCCCAAACCCTCTGCCGGACTTTTTCCAGAATTTGTTTGGGGGGTGGGGTTCCATCCTAATGAACATCCTGATTGCCATTTGTGTAGGATTACTCCTATTAGGAGCATGCATTTGTTGTGGTATTCCCTGCATGAAAAAGTTAATCAAAGATTTTATAGATATATCAGTTTCTGAGACTTTGTATCAAAGTACTGAAATTGAAGAATTGTTGAAAAGTGAAACACTTTCATAAGTTTAAACTGAATGACTCTCTTAACTGCAAATCCTGAATGGAAGAGGTTAGGCGAAGAAGCAAACTGTTTATTCTTTTGAAAATAGAATTAAAAAATATTAACAGGGGGGAAATGTCAGAAAAATATGTATTAATGTGTGTGCTTAATGCTAATTAGAAACTAAATGAGTTAACATGTTTTTCATTCTATTTTATATGCACTATTTTATATACAGCTTAATTTCATATGAGACTAAAAGATGCTTTTGAAACTGCAGTGTGCTTTCTGAAACTTGCAAGATGCCCTCTGACCTAGTAACTGCTAGCACAGCAAAATTCATGTTTATGCCTTTTGGAAATGTACTTGAGAAGCAGCCAGCCAGTAGCTTATTGACCCAGGGCTGATGGTCTTTATGGTGGGAACACACTGGCTTCCAGTAGGTGCACATACACCCCTTCCACCATTAGCATGGATTCTTGGCCCATACCCATTTGGTGACATTAGTCAGCATGACCGAATCACACAGAGCCATATTTTGCACCTTAGAGTAGCTAGTCATGGTGCACAATCTATGATCCATGTTCTGTTATCATGAGGATACTACACACAACCGTAATTGCCCAAAGTGGTTGGTTTATATAACTATTCTCCCTGTAGGGCACCATGTAGAGTGTGTGCTGCTGCTCACAGCTCCATTTTTTTGTTTTGGTGAGTTTTAAATGGAAACACTCAGCATGTTTTTTGCAGGTGGAAGGAACCCCACAGAGACACAAGGGAAGCAAACAAACTCCAAACAGGCATTGGCTGGAGGTCAGGATTAAACCTTGTACTTTGTGCATGGGAGGCAAAGATCTTTACCATTATGTCAACTAACTGAGTAGTCTGTCAGCAACATTTGTAGTGTATGGCTGCGTAATACTTAAACATGGCAACAGAATGCTATGCATGCACAAGTGTGCCTATATAGTGCAATTGCTTATATGGCAAACACCATGGTGGCAGCAGTGGTGGCAGCAGTGCACAAGTGGATCACACAGACAGTGCCTTGATGGGAATGAACATTGCAAATGATCTCACAGGCCATTTCCCCTGAATGAGTCCTGCACAGTCTGTGCGATCTCCTGAAAGAAATTCCCCATCATGTCCCTCACCTGTGTCTGAAAGACATCAGTCATCACCTCCCGGATCTGTTCTCAATAATAATCTTGTAGTGGTGCTGAGCAGTGTCTCCTCCATGGTCCAGCATGGATGATGGCACATGCAGGTCCAACTTCTTCCTCTGTTCCTCCTCCTCTTCTCATCATGGTCTTCATCATCGGTGGACTTGGGCAGTGGTCTGGCATGCGCTCATCTCTGGTGTCTGAAGGGTGACCATCCAGGGGCTCCATGCTCTGTCAAAGTGAATCACAAGGCAAGAAAGAAAGTACATAATATGCATACCTGCAACTATATGAGTGCATAACATACACTGGATGACACAATGCACAGGCAGAAAACAGTCATTATGACATCTAGTGAAGTGTACCACCATATGCAATTTAGGTCATGAATCCAAAACATAGCAGTGAAAAACACATGTCTGTCAGGCTGCATATTCCTGTGAAAATCATGGCTGTCATTAAACCCAAACTGATGTGCACATCAGAAATGTAACAGACATTAACTAGTATACCATCAGTGTGATATCTGCATATGAGAAGAAAGGTATATCGCCATACTTTGCAGGTATCATTAAAATCACATTTTCAGATGATATGTCCTAAAAGGATTATGTAGAAGGAGTATAATAAAAATAATTGCTGCTAGTAGATGGATATTTATGCACGACACATTCCCTGTGTCCTATTATTTATTCTTATGGATCATTTCAATAAAGCCCCATGTCAGACTCACTGAATCCCTCACAGAATGAGGGCAGCTTACTCCAGGCCATACCATGGCTCACTTAACACAGCTTACTTATATTAAGTCCTGCCATTAACTGAACACTTGTTTATCAGACATTATTATGCATGACAAGCATGTACATAGCCACCACACTTACTTATCATGACATTTGAAGAGAAGCATGCCTTGACACTGTGTCATGCAACACTGACATGTGCCTACATTGCAAAACAACTGCTACACTGTTAGACTACTGTGAAACTGACAATATAACACAAGTACTGTCACCTGCAGTGGGTAATACTTGATGTATTCCTCACTACATTGGCCAGCAGAGAGAATATCACTATTTCCAGGTTTCCTGTCTTGTATGCTGATGTGTGAATGATGACTGTAACCCAGGTGTCTATACATGTAATGAGTCATGGAGAGTGTGATGATCTACCACTGCCTACCAGTAATCAAGGAGCCTCCATCCTCACCACTGGCAACATTGGGGGACATTCACTGAGAGGATAACGGGTACACACTCAGGGTATTTCCAGTTGCAGCTCCATGCATCAAGTGCAGTTTCCCTTAAGAGCACACAGAGACCACAGTCAGTCCAGGGCTGGTTTCTCCCTCTTCCTCCAGATCCCCAATAAGACTCCCTAAGACTAAGAGATTTCAGTTGTGTGATCAAGCCAAGACCTCCAGCACCCTCTCTGTCCAACCAGTGCTTCATGTCCCTGCCCAAGTAGCTGACACACACACTCTTTGAGGTTTGATTTGCACACACACACACATACACACACACACACACACACACACACCTGGAAAAGGCTGGCACAGGTTTACTAGCTTTATCCCCTTCTACCCAGACTATACGGTAGTTTTCACTGGCACCATTCACTCCTGCCAGCTATCTTAAGGCCCTTAACAAAGGGTGTCCAATCTTATTGTGTAGTATTGATATTAACACAAATGGTGGTTTGACCAAGAGCAAGGCTATAAGCAGTGGCCCACACAGTGTCACCAAATAAATATGCAAGTACTCTCAAAACTTAAATATCTTTACACAGATCAGCCACAATGAAAGGTTTAAATATATTTAATAATAAATAATAAAAGAACAAAACAATGCTAAATATATATTCGCAGTGACATCAGAGTTCAAAATCACAGGACATTGCAGTACAGGCTCTCACAAATAAAGAAAAACAAAATCTAAACTAAGCTTCTCTATATTCCTGACTGTATCCAAGAGACTTATACTATTCCCTGGAAACTTACTTCATTAGAGCAAGGGAGATGATGTGCATGGTTCTTGTTATCAGGTCCAAGACCGAATGCAGAATGGCGTGTCTCACCAAGAGACTTCTCAAAAATAATACCTAAAATATTACTGCTGAGATAGCTTGCAGAATGACATAATTTCTAGTCATCTGACTTCTAGTTCCCAGGCCAAACCTCCCTTTGCTGTCAGCTGGCAGTATTTAGCATCTGCAGTACCTGTAAAATACATAGACAAGGGATTTTGCTCAAATCTTTGGCAGATGCTGGAAGTCATAAAACAATTGTATTCCTTCATGCTTCCAGACTAGCAATTAGCTCACTCCAAAGACAATACAGAAAGCTTCCTAGTACAGACTTTGTGTCTCTAGCTGCATTAAAAACTTGAGAGAGAGAGAGAGAGAGAGAGAGTCTCTTTATGGCATAGCCTTTATGATGTAGCCTATAAAGTGATCTAATTACAAATATTTTCTAAAGTTTACTGGACTGAGGTTAACCCTCTGTATTTCAATTTCCACTGTTAAAATATATACATTTAAACAGTTACAATAGTGCATGTACATTTCTGTTCTCTTCCAGTAGGGCACACTGTGGATACATCTTAAACACAGCACTTTACAAATACCTTTTCAACACATACGTCTTTACAAAGCAGTTTGATATACACGACATACAGTTTTAATGCATTTGTAACACAAGCATCTTATATGAATTAGTTTGATATTCACAAATAACATAATTATTTACAAAATTCCAGCTAGCTGTGCTGGCAGTACCTCCTTTGCCACAGAGAGAATATCACTATTTCCAGGTTTCCTGTCTTGTATACCAGTGTGTGAATGACAACTGTAACACAGGGGTCTGTACATGTAATAAATCATGTGAACAGCCACTAATTAACTTATTGGCATAATGAAGATATAATGAGATGATAATCCAGTAGGAAATATAAGGCAGCATGGTCATTGGCTGACACAACTTTGGAATGCCACACAGCACCCTAGAAATAATGGACAATCATTAACATAGTGACAGCCTGTGACATATAAAAGCTTAAGTTATGTCCTACAATGTTTTCTGTCTACTCACGTATCAATGCTCCACATACATTTATTAGCAGTACCTATGCACAGCCCTGCAAAATGCAAATGGCATAACGCTGATTGGTGATTATGTAACAGGCAGTTAGAAACAGAGAACAGGAATGACTATCTCTAAACACAGAACACAAATGTGGTGTAACCAAAGCTTCAAAGGTATTGTAGGCAAAAGTGATACCCATGATGAACTGAAATGCATGCCAGACAGTCCACCAACAGCAGTGTGAATACTGAAACAGCAGACACCCCTTCAGTATGTGAACAGGCAGGCTATGCACAACATATCAGTCACTGAGCATTACATCCAGACATACAAATATGCCAACAAACACAGTACAAACAGCAGACAAAACACAAACTTTAATTTGAACCATCACAATCAAAAGCACTGTGACAGTTACACATAAATGACTATCATCTAGGTTGTGACATACAATTCCAAACATTATCTTCAACAAACATGGCTTGCTTCTAACTCATATGTAAACAAAATTTAATAAAATTCATACTGGTAATCACAGGAATTGCATGACTATTGCATGATAGGTATTCTTGCATTAGTAGTAGTATGCATGTTAATGCAGAAAAGCCAATCATCTAATAATGATCAGATCTATTGTAGCTACAAAATGTGAAAAAGAAATCAACATACCTATCTCTTCCTGCACTACTTGTCCAGCCTGTCCGTCTAATAGATGCACAAGGCATGATTTCTAGTGTGGTCCTCATCACCTGGAAAACGTAAAAAGTGTGTATGAATGACACTATGTAGGCATAAAATAGTATTTAAATACATTGAACAGTTCATGTTCTCTGAAATTTAATTTGAATAACAGTACAGATTCTGCATACAGAGTTTTTGATGTTCACACACAATACTTTACACATTGGCAGTGGAAGACTAATGAATACAGATTTGAAGACCTTGGGTTCAAGCCTGCAACTCTCAAATATGTTCACACTCTAACCCTGACACCTACTGGCCTAGCTAATCCATCTAACCTGTGATTTTAGGTAGGAAATGCAGTTAAACAAATCAGAGGTATGAATGTGCAGGAATGCAGTAGTGACATGGCTCACAGCTTACACTTTAGAAGATGGTTAAAAATGCAGTTCAACATGCTGTGCATTTGTAAAAAAACAAAAACTAAAAAAACTTGCAAGTATGATTGCATGTAAGCACAGTGGTCAAAACACAGAAACACAACTGTAAAATGTCATATGTCAGGCAGTAGAACACCTATCATATAACTTATAGCTGCTCCTAACATACAACTATGGATTCCTATTCATCGTCTACACATAAATATAGTTTGGGAGGCAGGGCAGAAAATATATACATATATTTTGTTGTCAAATTAGAACTTATAAGTAAAAAATATCCCTGATATCAGGGGATATCCCTGATCTACAGTTAAAGTGAATACGTGACCATCTCACTCTCTCTCCAAATATAAGTATGAGAAAGGTGGTGAACTGCAGTTAATAAACAATGACAGACTTATGTAGTAAAATTTGCCAGTGTTATCATATTCCACATTCAATTTGCAGAACTATCCCCTATCCCACTGTGTTCAAAGCTTGACACATAAAACTATATTAAAAGAGGTACTGTTGGCAGAAAATTACGGATAACGGAGATATTCATAGAAATCTGACCAAAACATGGTTATAGCTGTAAGCATGTGTGAAATACCTGTAAAGATGAACAAACAGTTATTTATACAGCATTTTCAAAGCTTTTACACAGATATACTGATCAAAATACAACAAAAGCTATCCTCAGTTAGCTATGATAAATGCAAGTTAGCCTCTTGTTTTACAGGCTGAGCTAACACACAGAGCAATGCATTTCTTCTTAACAAACTACTATTGTGTGTGTGTGTGTGTGTGTGTGTGTGTGTGTGTGTGTGTGTGTGTGTGTGTGTATATATCTATATTCCAGTGGATAATGGAGGAATATGCAATACTATAGGCCTTCATGCTCCACACAACTACCAGATAGCATCAACTTTTACAATGTCGAACATATGGTAGACACTGAGACCTGCAGTGGTCTTGTGTTAAACAAATGGAAATACTGTGCATTTTGTAAAGCAGAACCGACTATGGGAGCTCTATATGATTTACTATTCACAAATACACAAGTACTGTGCAATATTCTTGATTTTACTGATAATGGAGAAATATTTATTCATCTGTGGCCTAGCCACTATAGACATCAGTGATACAGTACCATACTGGATGTGTGAAATGATGCACTTATATGTTGGAAAGCAAACAACTTCTAATGAATAATAGCATGTACATGATAAACACTGTTAAACACATATAGTGGGAATCAAACCCATAATTACAGGGAGAACAGTCACATTGTCTTCTTGATTATCCAGATGAGCTAATTGCCAGAACAGCTTGATAATGGTTTTAAGTCATATATCTAAAATGTGGGTTACAGTTATATCTCTAATTTCCTTAGGAATGTACCCCTATACTTAGGATTGTGACACATATTGTAGCCATCCACTGGCTGTTTCTGCACCTTGATGAGGCTCTGATGAAGATCAGGGTCCCTCTGATGCAGGGCATCATAGTGGTGGCAAGTTTTCACTCTGGTCCTATAGATTCCAGTACAACATTGATGCCCCCTCTCAGTCTGGTTCCAGATGTTGTTCATCACAAAGTTCCATGGTCTGGTTGTCATACAATGCTCCACTCCAGGATCTAGGTGGTCTCCTCCTCAGTCCAGTTGGCCACCAGACACATCAAAGCCTACTGGAAGTAGCCATCTCGATGATAAAGTTGGGAATATTGATATATTAGAATTCAATAAACTGTACACTTGGGTCCCCTCAGTTTGCAGGTAGCAACTGTCTGATCTTTAAATGTATTAACATCACAGTTGAAAAGCAGCACTTATGGGACGGTATCAGGCCATTGGAAGATAATGGGCATGTGCTACATATGGTCCTGTGTAACCATACCTATTGGCTATTTGCATGGAGCATCTTCCCGTTACACTGAGCTATTGGTTAATGTGCCGAATTTTGAGAACTTACTCAGACATGCACAAATTGGATTCCAAAACCTTGAATTTTAATGAACCTCATTAATTACGTGTGGCACAAATGGGATGTAAAGGCTGTGTTCACATAGCTGGTCTTACTATCAGTTATACCTGACTCATAGGTAGCTGCAAAGGTAATGTTGCACCTGCTAGCATTGCTGGGGTGGGATATGTTTCTCTCCTTATAGATCTACAGTATGTTTTCATTACTCCTTAGAAATGTACATGTAAATGCTTAGATTGATGCATTTAGAGAAAATTGGTTGAAATATATTAAATGTATGTGACTTACTAGAAGGAGTGTAGGATTGACATATATATATATATATATATATATATATATATATATATATATATATATATACAGGTATGCACATCTGCATCACTAACAAGCAGTGCTTTCCCATATGCACTTGTACAGAAAAATGTAAACAGCACCAGTGAACAGTGCAAAAGGCTGCACTAATGAATTTTCTGTATATATTGCGGTAACTCAGTACAGTCTGTAGTATATGTGCAGGAAACTACAGATTCCAACATTATCCATATTTTGCTAGTATGTATTTGTTGTTATGTTATGGATATTTATTTATTGATGCTTATTAAAATGTGTACTACAAATATTGCCTCAATAAAACTATATCCATTTTTATTTCTATTTACCCCCTGTTAGGGGTCGCCACAGTGGATCATCTGTTTCCATTTCTTCCTGTCCTCTGCATCTTGCTCTGTCACACCAACCACCTGCATGTCCTCTCTCACCACATCCATGAAGCTTATCTTAGGCCTTCCTCTTTTCCTGTTACCTGGTAGCTTCATTCTTAGCATCTTTTTCCAAATATACTCTGCATCCCTCCTCAGCACATGTCCAAACCAACGTAATCTTGCCTCTCTGGTTTTGTCTCCAAACCTTCCAATCTGGGCTGACCATGTAATATATTTATTCCTAATCCTGTCCACCTTCGTCACACCCAGTGCAAATCTTAACAACTTTAACTCACCCATGTCCAGCTCTGACTTCTGCCTTTTTGTCAATGCCACTGTCTCCAACCCATATAACATAACTGGTCTCACTACCCTCTTGTAGACCTTCCCTTTCATTCTTACTGGTACTCGTCTGTCACAAATACTCCTGACACTCTTCTACACCCACTCCATCCTGCCTGTACTCTCTTCTTCACCTTTCTTCCACACTCACTGTTACTCTGAACTGTTGATCCCAAGTATTTAAACTCATCCACCTTCGCCACCTCTACTCCCTGCATCCTCACCATTCCTCTATTATCCCTCTAATTCACACACATATATTCTGTCTTAGTCCTGCTGACCTTCATTCCTCTTCTCTCTAGAGCATATCTCCACCTCTCCAGGGTCTCCTCCACTTGTTCCCTACTCTCACTACAGATCACAATGTCATCTGCAAAAATCATAGTCCATGGGGACTCAATTTTTCACCACAGGAAAATGACATAATAAGGGATGCTCTTTGCCAGTATGGATAGAGACTCCTTGGATGGGCTAGAAATACAGTTTGGAGGAATGAACTGTGGACGAACCTCACCAACATCATTAACATTGTGGAAGGTCACAATATATCCCAGGAGGCCTTTTGTAGATGCTGCTCTGACATGATCCTTTGTGCACTCAACAGAGTACACCAGTACGAGAGGTTGTGGCACCCCCAACCTCTCATATGCCAGTATGAGAGGTTGAGGGATGCCATCAGTGATGGACCACCATTGGCATCCTCAGATGAGATCATACAGTTTCTCACATCACTGGATACAGTGAGTGGGGAGTGCCGCATATCCTGAGGTGGGATAGAAGCAGGTGTTCTGGGCTACACATGTATGTGTTCATTTGCTTAATGCTTTTGCATATAGAGTACCTCAGTACAGATTGTTGTTGCATGCATATTTTTTTTACTTTGGTGTTGAAGCACCAAAATTGCATCCTGCACATGGGTATACACAGGGTGATGATGACCTCTATAACTGTAATGACATGTTGCCATAGAACTTTGATACTTACATAATAGTAGAACCAACATGTTTAATGCTGTCTATAGAACAGCAGGAGATGACAAGTGAGTGTCTCCATAAACTCTTACTGTAACTGTTACCTGTTATTGCTTCTGTCTTCTGTCATGCCAGTGATGTATACGGTCATATTGATATTTCCCTGACATTATAACCTACAGGTACTTCTACTGAGGACATGAGCTATGCAGGTGCACCTACAGAATGACCAGGTATGGTTTCCCACTATGTTCATAGGTTGCAGCAGTATGTAGCACAACTGTGTTGCATGGAATTAATGTTACTGTTTTTCTGTACAGGAACATTTGGCCAACAGGTGCACCCTACAGCACATGATTATCACCATATCCTGTTACAGTGTTGTAAATGTCATCATGTGCCTATGCCTGTTCATGCATACATGACTCTATCTTCTTTGTCTGTATTTTCCCACTGCAAGAGCTACATTATGACAGGGAAACTCACCACATCGGGTGAGTTGCATTTCAGCCCTCACATCTGGTGCCAGATTTCCACGAGGAAATGTCAGGTGTGTGTTATGTTTGTATTCCTCACATATGTCATGTTTGTTGCATATGTAACATAACTACCAAGTCCATGTTGTCCAGGTTCCATTGGCCATACCGGGACAAGACCTCCTGGTAAGCTCTTATTGTGT
Organism: Protopterus annectens; assembly: GCF_019279795.1. NCBI lineage: Eukaryota > Metazoa > Chordata > Ceratodontiformes > Protopteridae > Protopterus > Protopterus annectens. Next base: position 101,971,884 of record NC_056727.1, on the reverse strand, counting down.
GTAATATTGCAGTGATATATATATATATATATATATATATATATATATATATATATATATATATATATATATATATATATGTTGCATATCAGTAATGATATCCAGCATGTTTACCTTGCCTGTGTCATCTCTCACTCTTCTTTTACCATGTCCACTGCCTTCATCCTCCATTAGCCCATCTATTAATCCTGATGTGGAATCTGATGTGCCACACTATGGTAGCATGGCTCCTGGTGATACAGTCTGGCCCAGATGGTGACAGCTATGTGGATGAGGCTGCAGCCTTAGATGTGGAGTAAAACATGTCCGGCTATTCTGACAATGTGAGGATATCAGATAATGGACAGGATGAGACCTGTAGACCACAGTCCCATGTTGAGTCTGATGGTGATGTAGACACTTCTCTTCCACAACACAGCAATACTGACTGGCACAGTTGATGTAGTCATGTAGCTGGTGTGCATGGGCATGTGTCAGAGGGTGTCTGCCTACTCCTATAAGCAAATGAACAGTCCGGCTGACATCATGGATCTGAAATTCGTGCACTTGCCCATAATATGGGTCGTGATGCACACCAGCTGTGTGTGCAACATGAAGGACAGGAGCACAGATACTGTGAGGTCATGGCACCATTGGCTGCTCAGAATGAAAGCATGCTATCAGTGGCATGGTCCATTGAATCCCTGGTTATGACCATATTACAGCAGTACCATATTACGAGCAGGGTTCTGCATGCCCTGACTGTGCTTACCTGAGTGTGACATGGGAGAGGCAAGCCCCTCTCAGTAAACTAACCCTTGCCCATCAAGCATCAACATCTTTGTTGCAACATGCGCACATATCTACTTCCGGCCAATCTGATGTGGGCCCAACAGTCATGACCAGGCAGTCAGCTTGCACCAATGCCCCTTTGCACAGTGTATCTCCACATCTCGTGTCACCCCATCAGTCTTGTCTGTGGAGCAATCTTGGCTGAGTGTTTCCATGCATGGTATGGGCAGCGAGGACCAAGGTGTGAGCTGTCAATATGATCACTCTAGACTGTATTAGAGTAAAACTGACAGTTGATCCACTATGTCCTGCAGTGTCAGTCTCATCCTGTGGCAATGATGATTGCTGTGCAGACCACTGATGATGCCATCTATCTGTAGTTGTTATGAAGTCTGATGCCATGGGAGTCTGTCATTTTTACTAATCATAGGTGACTCCATTTAGTACATGATACTTTATCCACACTTTACATTGATATGTATTACTTGTGATATTGACAACACTTCTGTAGTATGCCCTGACTTAGTTTCCTCTTTGAATTATTTGATAGTGGAGAGATAGTTATGGGGTTCACAGAGGTATGTCCACTGTCATTTGCCATGCACACATACACCACTATGAGTCTGTATGCATATGTGTCACTTGTGGCCTGAATTGATGATCCCTGTCATGACAGATTTGTGCATGTTCATACTGTTATATGTTAGAATTATGTTGTTATGTCAGATGCTCAATGTATACATCTACTGGATAATTTCCATTGGATGCAATATGTGCTGCTGTGGTGGAGCAACACCTGAACATCAGTGTTTAATGTCCGTACTTCTGTACATGTGGCTAGTCATGACTCAAAGGTATGTGTCAGATACTGCTTGTCACATGGGCCTAGACTTTAGGTTGCATCCTCTGTTGACCACGCCTGTATCTTTTGCCCCTTTATTCTCCTGCTTCTCCTCTGACAGCTGTGGAATGTCATCTTCAGATAGCTGTGGTTCATGGGGTAGTTCATTCACACCTGCAGCAGGAAGACTGCCATGTGTTGTTAGTATATTGTGCAGCACAGCACACCCAGTAATCATCTATGCTGCATTTTCAGGTGTGTATTGCAGTGCACCTCCCCCGGATGTGTCCAGATATCTGAACCTCGTTTTCAGTACACCAAAGACACATTCAGTGGTTCTTCGTGTTGTGGCATGTACTCTGTCATAGGCTTTTTCTGCTGGTTTGGAAGGTTTTCTGTACAGGGTCATTAGCCACAGCTCAAGTAAATAACCACAGTCATATGTTGTGGGGAAGGGAAACACATATGTTGTCATCATGAAAAATGTTGACAGGGATGTATTTAACTTACATCCTAGCTGTGCTCTTATACTTAGTAGTAGTTCCTCAGGTATTTCACCTTCTTGGAAGGCAGCCTTCAGACCACTTCCCCTCCATATGGCAGTGTCATGGATGCTCACAGGGTGTGTTTCCATGATATTTCTTTAAGCTACCATCTACTGCATACATCACATGGCAGTTTAGGGATGGCCATCCTTTTCTGATGATATGTCTTTCTGCTTCTGGGTGCACAGGGATCTTAATATGGCTATGGGTGCAGTCTACTGCATCATGAACATGGGAGAAGTTTATGATGTTATGGAAATGGTGCTTGACAATTTGCTGGTCCAAGGGTGTAGATGGAAAGAGTATGTCTTCATTAAGCTTAGTGCGTATTCCTGCCTGCAATTGTGTGAGGCTACTAATGGCAGCTCTCTGTGACACTCCTACAGCATCTCCCATATGTCATTGGACTGTCCTAGATGCCAGTACACCTAGGCTCAGACAGACTTTTGTTTCAAGAGATAAGGGGTTGCCTTGCAATGTATGCACATACGTGTGGGGTGCACATGTTGCCCACAGCCTGCACCAGCTGTCTGTCTAAGTGGTATCTGTCAATGATTTCCTGATCTGAAAGTTGGCTTTGGTGTAGCCTGGCTCTCTGTCTAGCTGTCTGCTTCTTGGATCCACAGTCAGATCCTCTTCCAGTGTTTGCAATGCCACAGCTTGTTGCAGTTTTTCACTGCAGGTAGCATTTTTTGTCAGCATTGTTACAGATTCTATAGGATTCCATGGGAATAGATTTCCTCCCTTGTATTGCAGTATGACGTTTGCTGAGGATTTCTGAAGCAGAGTTGGCATTGCACTTTGACTGAAGATACAGTGGGCATTCACATTGTGTTTTGGAATCCAATGGGAGTACACAGAATCCATAATTATCCTACAATGAATAAATAAGTACTCTGACTGTAGTATGTCTTTTGAAATCATGTTTGCAGAAGATGCACAAAAGGCTTCCTTTGGTGTACTTTGCTGTCTGCAACTAGATTTTGGAATCTGGCCTTATGACTTTTTGCCGTTATTGGAGCATAATTACTGCGTTCCATGCACTATAAAACAGTAAATGACAATTGCTAAAAAATTACCTGTGCCCAGCTTGTGCTTTGCATAAGTTTCAAGGATGCACGTTTTAATATTTTGATTAAATAGTTACAAGCTTTCCTTTTCAAAGTACTTTATTTTCTTCTAAAACCAAGAATTATTTGTTACTTAAAATATTATTCCACTGAAAATTATTTCTGCTTTTTGAAGTTTTTCTTTTGGGTTAAATGTCATCTCATATCAGTTGAGTCAGATGTGACTTTCTTTTAGATATTGCATTTTACTGCTACAGCTATGGGCACATATTTAGCAACTTCCTCTCTTTGAACACAGTATACGTGCTGTGCAGTTTGTATGCTATTGCATGGCACAGTGGTCTCTGTAACTACTGAGTGTGCCTCCTTTAAGCAAAAGACTTGTGAATAGTGTCTACTGTTTTACTCGACATCAGTCTGAATAATCCCTTGTGTCCTATATTGCCAGCAGCCTAGTCAAACTCAGCTTTAATAATGCAGGAGCTATTTCATACTTTAGTCACAAGAAACAAAAGCAACACTTGGCATGTGTTCCCCAGGGCTGTAGTCCACTTTTCAGTTCATACAAAGTAAGTACTGCATGAGAGGATATGGCACATAATGTTCTTTCACTGTGACTCAGGAAATCTTCCATGGGAAAGAACTTATTTTCTTATGCCTGGTAAATCCCAGAATCCTCCAGCTTAGTTGTTAAGAGGTTATATCTCTACGGCTATAACAGTGGGATGTTGTTTTCACATTTGAAGTTGAATAAAAATGTATTAACTGTTTTGAAACTCAAATAATAAATGTGAGCGGGAAGTTTTTACATTTCTTTTTGCTTCCCCCTACCTGCTGATCATCAGTTCCACCACAAAGGTTCTACCTGACAATCTCTTTTTTTCAAAGAGCTTGTATCCTAAAGAAATCTTGGTTTTCACTTGCAGAACTTTGCTAAGCATACCTGAACTAACTTTTGTTTATACTTTGATTACCGATGTGATTCCTAATTTAATGCTGGTGCGTGTGCATGCTTGTGGTTGGGGGAGACTACTGTGACTGTGGCTATGTGCACTTATTATGGGTGTCTGCCTATGCAGCAGTTGGAACATAAAGAACATTATATTCTTTTTATTCCTGTGCAGCTACTGGTACATAAATAACATATCTTCTTTTTATTCCTTTATTTGCTACATCATCAACGTTTTGACCTCACAAATAATGATGATTAACTGGCTACCAGATTTATTAGATGCAATTTTGCTATCAGCATAGTTGAAATGCTGAGTCCATTTTGCAAGGAAAAAAATGATGTAGTGATATAATCTGATATAAATGTATGAATGAATGTGTGAATAGTGGAGAAATGTTATTGTTCATAGTACAAGACAAGGGTTGAGAAATCCACTGGCCTGAAGAACAAGAGGCAGCATTATCTCATTTGCTATACCCAGAGGACATATTACCTGGAATATAACACTTTGCCAAGACTATGTGAGCCTGGATAAAACTATAAAATGAATGACTGTAGATGATCACTTAGAAGCCTCACATTGAAAAAGTATTACATTAACACGTTAGATTAAATTTCTAGGGCACCTTATGCTTCACATTTCACTAAACCTAATAAACATTGCACTCTTCCTAAGACAGGATTTTTCTGCTTAGTTTTATGTTCATATCTACGTGGCATTTTTTCTATGCTTTACCTGGTGGAGACTACAGAAGCCACTGTAGTGTCTGCTGCTGTGGATGGGTTGAGTAACGTCCTGATATCATCCCTTTGTGGAAGTGATTTGTAAATGGGTATAGTACAGTAAGTCTATCTACAGATTTTATTTAGTTATTTATTAGTTCCACACTCAAGGGGGAAATTTATAAAGTTTACCACAATGTGTAACCATGAATTCAGAGACAGCCCTAACATGGTGTGGCACCGTGTTCAGCATGGCTGCCTCTGTGGTTCTGCTGTATGCTAATGAAGCAGTCTGTAGGAGAGGTATATGTAATTAGCCATGTAATCTCTCTCTATCTCTCCCCTAAAACTACCTCCAAGAAGACATCTATGCATCAAGTGATTCATGAAATCTCTCAGACTTGTTGATCAGCACTGCTGGCCCTCCATGTCATGGTAGTCTATCAGCATATAAAGTAGTAATGAGATCAGAGGGTGGGGGGGGCACTAGCTACCAGGGGTACTACATTTGTGCTATAACACACCTACAGTAGTATGGGATCGGGGATGGGGGAGCACTAGTCACCAGGGACACTACACTTATGCCTTAATGTTACCTAAACTAGTATGGGGGTGGGTGGAGAGAAGCACTAGACACCAGGGTGTACACTAAGCTCTTGTGCCTTAATGGCACTTAAACTACTATAAGGACTATGAGTCGGGTAACTACTAGACACCAGGAATATGACTTATGAAATAGGACTGTATCTTTTTGTGGCAACCTAGGGCTGTGAAAGGTGATGTAGGAGAAGGACAGATAACTCAGGGAGAGGTATGTAGACTGTAGTGTGTGCGTGTGTGTGTGTGTGTGTGTGTGTCTGCGTGTGTGTGTGTGTGTGTGTGTGTGTGTGTGTGTGTGTGTGTGTGTGTGTGTGTGTGTGTGTGGGCGTGCGATGCAGCCACAGCAGTTAACTGCTATGACATGCAGATCAGTAATGATCTGCACATTGCAATAGTAATTGAAATTCAAAGGCACACAAATTAGTCGATAGTGAGGTCTTTCGGCATTGTGGCAAACACATCTCTGAATCACAAAATACCGTGTCATGAAAGCAGGGCCTTTTTATGGCTCACTCTTGGCCCTTTCATGACTCCCCAGACATTTTTTTATTTTATACAATGCATATAAAGTTAAATAGTTTGTCCCTGATCAAGATTTATATGATCTGTAACTTTTTGCTTCACAGTCTTATTATCTTTGTGCTTCAGTTATGGACAGACCTATGTACCTATTCATTCTGCAATATACAGGAAACAAGTCTCTGTTTTTTAATTTCTTGCTTCATTTCTTTGCTTTTGATATGATGTGCTAACACTCAGAATAATGGTTTTATGTAAGAGCAGCTTTTGATTTACTATATGTCGGTGTGTCTGCACAGAAGAGTGGGGTACAGTTAGGGTTCTCATAGTAGTAACCCAGACTCTATCCCAAATGCAAGACCCAGAATTAAGGAGAACATAAAGTGAACTGGAAATACAAGAAAAAAAGAAACAGCAAATTCTGAAACTTGCTATTGCATTATTAAACTCTTTTTGCAATGAAGATTTTCATGCAGTATTTCTTGATATGGGGCAGGGCACTGTGCCCCCACAACTCAACACCTTATCTGTACTAACTGTGAGACTACCCTATGTTGGAGTAGAAGAATGCTCTGAGAAGCTACAACTGTGGCCATAGTATATGGTTATAGGTTCATAGGTACTTATTAGGCTATTTCTCTTTGTGGATCATTCTAAGTCTTGCCAAGTTGCCTTTTGGTGCTTGAATTAACCTATCCCATTTGATGTTAATTTGGCTTTATCTATCCACACATTTTTGTACTTGTAGGTTCACTGTTCCAAGGATCTCAATTATAGTTCCTTAATTTCATCAGGGACCCATTAAGTTTAAACCAGATATTCCTTTGGATGCTGATTACATTTTCTTTATACATGCTTATTTTTGTATAACTTTTGGTGGTGAAATTCATAATGAGTCCTTAAGAGTGTGACTACTGAAAATATCAGAACTGTTTTCAGACACAGAAGCCAAGTAAATGATTGCGCAATGCAATTGACATAATTTTGAGTAGTGGTCATTTATATGTTAACGGAGTAAAATCACAAGGCATAAGTGACTTGGTAGTGCTCTCTAGCTAGTGACTTGCTTAGAGTCATATAGCGGACAAATGAAAACTGAGGGACATTTGACACTGGACTAGCGGACAAATTTTATTAGCAGCTCATAACCTTACTCTTATTTACTAAACAGACAGACAGACTGGCAATCCCCATTTTAGTCATCCTTGATATAAAGACTAATTGTAAAACAAATTTTAATTGGCCCAAAGCTTAGTTTTGTGATCTGTTTTTTTTTTTCTTCTTTTTCGAACCAGTGATGTCTTCAAACTTAGCTGTGCTGGAAAATGTAATCTGGATAACATCAAACTTTCCTACGGAAAAGAAGTGATGCCTCCTAATTCATGCTGAGTTAAAACAGAGATTTTTGGACTGTAAGCTTTATCGATGAAAAGGAATTTCTTGTTTACAATCAGAAAGTTGAATATCAGATACTTGACTAGCCCAATAATTGCAATGAACTACTGAAACACAGAATGCAGACAATAGACAAGCCTGCAAAATACCTCAAATCCTGAAACACCTTATCACTCTGGACTGTAGAGCAAGTGCTATCATTGGTCCAGAACAGGGGCTAAGTCAGACTGTGTTGTTGGTCTTCAGCATTCTGAATGTTGGTATCCCCGGTTCGGCCTTACTCTAATCAAGTATTGGATACTTGGCATTCTAATTATAAATCAAATTACTGTCTCTGAGTTGTGGGTCCATGATTGAAATGTAGTAATTAATATGAATATAAACCAGAATCTGTAATTCATGATTGCTAGATCTATTCATTTTTTGCATTACTGTAACCTTGTCAACTTATAGTTGCCTTTTAAATCATTGTCTTTGGCCAGAATTCTGAGAATGCAGTTGTACTGTTTTAGACATTTAGAATTTGTGCATGCAGACTGCAGGTAATTATGTATAACACAAAGACTAAAAAAGACTTTCGGCTTTCCCCAGTTAGGGGTCGCCAAAGTGGAACTGCGGTCCGCTCATGATTGGCAGTGGATTTTTACGGTGCCGAGTTGCCAGCCCGACACCCAACCTTCAATGAAGGCACGCCCATCCACACTCGCACCTACCTGCATGTCTTTAACGTCACTCAACTGCGGGGAGGACATGCAGACTCGTCACAGAAGGCACCCCAGCCAAGAATAAAACGGGAGAACCTGTTGCTAAGAGGCGACAATGCTAACCGCTGCACCACCGCGGCAAAAAGTCCATCACAGAGGTCAGAGAAGCAACTACTCAGACTACTGAGATGAGGATCTTGGTGCAACTTCACATTTCCTATAAATTATCTGAAAATTACAAAATGATTTGAGTCATGAGGATTACATTTCCACAAAGGGAATGGTAGTTATTCTGCCAGTTTAACCATGGCTCGCTGATCCATTTTTAGGAAGTAATCATATGTACTGGATATAACACTACAACTGGAAATAACAGTGCCTTGCTACAGTGCTAAGGTAAAAACTAAATGGAGCAACAGTTTTGTTGCAGAGAGAGTGATTCCATGCTAGCGTGCTAAGGTAAAATCTAAATGGAGCAACAGTTTTGTGGCAGAGACTGATTCCGTACAGTATCTGGATGCAGCATAGGCCAATTTCCATGTCAGTAACTACAATTATTAGTGATTGCATGGCTATAATAAGCAGAGACTTAAGTAACCTTCCCATAACAGATTATGATTTATTTTGTGATTTGTAAATCCATCACTTGCCAGGAGTATTGAGGCTGGAGTCTGTCTTACAAATGATAGGGTTTGATGGCAGACAAGGGCCAACCTAGTCTGTCAATGCCCTCCACATTCTGTGTAAAATGCAGATCTTCCCTAATCAGTACCTATTTCCCCTTTTTCTTCCTCCCCAGCATAAGGATTTCCCCACCGAACCTACTGATATCCTCATGTTTGCATAATGCATTTTTTAATGCAAACAGTTTTGTGAAGTCTTTAATAAAAGTGCTTATTTAAGATAAATAATCGTATGGTAGATTATTCTTAGATATTTGGCATTTACTTGGATTTGACCTACTGAGATATGCATTTACAGGCAGTACTCCTAAGCATTGAACAGGGGATTATTTCCCAATATCAAGGTCCTAAAGAAACTGAGCTCAAGGTTAGCATCAACTTGGAGATACATGTTTTTGTTGGTTTTTAATGTTTTCCATAATTCAGAAAAAGAAAAAAAATATTGATTTTTTTATTTTTTTTCCATGAAAACATAACTGATGTGCTTGGCCATCAGCAAAAAGGCATACTTATCACTTAACGCACACCTTATGAAATGACTTCCATACAGATGTCGAAAGACCAGCCACAGAAATTATTCCTGTGGCATATAACCATCTACTTCTATTACCGAACTGTACTCATGCTACTAGCATATAACTCAACATTATCTCCTTTTGCAGTAATCTCATTATTTTCCCTACACCTGAGGTCACAATGACAGGTCAGAAGATTTCAGCTTGTCTTACTTCCACTCTTATGAAGGACAGTGTCATTGGTCTCTTCAGTCTTTAAGAACTTCAAGTTCTGATTCAGTTACTTCAGAGAATTCATGGTGTACATCAGTGTTTTCCATTACTTTAAAAGGCTACTCACCTTCAGCACCTCCTTCCAAATCTTTATCTAGAGGGACTGTTAGTTCACAAAACAGCCCTTATCTCACCAAAGCCGTATCAAGCACTAGGGCCCACTGGCGTGGGGGCCCCAGGGGGGCTACATTTATTTAATTAAGAAAAGTAAAAGAAGGAAACGTTTTCTATGTTACTTTTTTACCTCTTTGGTCTCTGTGTTGTGTCTGTATGTGTGCTTCTGACTGCTTTACAAAGCGGACACACACATGCACAGTGAAGAACTTTAAACTGGAGCAATCTTACTGATTTGGCTTACAGCATTTTCAGAGGAAATTTTAACGTACTTGTACACATGTAGCTTAACATGGCAGCATTGGAGAGCAGCATTATGAATTCCAGGAGTTCAAAGGAACCTGGAGAGCAGCGTTTACAGAGGAATTGATTTGAACTTGTCCTAGTGCAGTACACAAGAAACTTAAGATGGCAGCATTATGAATACCAGAAGATACAAGTATTTTGAGTGTGTGTGTGTGTGTGTGTGTGTGTGTGTTGGAAAGCGGCATTTTCAGAGGAACTGATTTTAACTTGTTGCATGCAGCACGCACAAAACATAATACAGCAGCATTATGAATATCAGAAGGTGCATTTTGTGTGTGTGTGTGTGTAATGCCCTTGTTAGTGATCATGGATAGGTTAATTACTCAGAGTGAAACTCTGTATCTTGGTTACAGGAGGCAAGAGCCTTAATCCTCTACACCAGCTCCCAGACAACAGCTTTAATCCTCTATACGAACTACCAGACAAGAGACCTTTTGGTTACAGCTGTGTTATGAATGGATAGTTTTGTCATTTATTGGTTCATACAGTTCACTGCTTAATGGAAAAATGTTGAAAACTACAATTAATTTAAAGTGCACTTTAATAAATGTTGTTGTATTTATCAAGAAATACATTTAAAACAATCAGAAAGGTAAATCAAAGAACACATACATTTATGCATGGCCCTAAAAATGTATGCATGGAGCTTGTGGTTTGAAAACAGCCCAGGGACCAAGGTGTACTTAATATGCCACTGGCTAGTTGCATTTTCAATGAATCGATGCATTTTCAGTGTCAATGCATTTTCAATGAATGTAGGTTTCAATGCATTTTCGATGAATGTGAGCTTCAAGGAAAGAAAAGTTAACTGCTGTTCATGCTAAGTCCATTTTCAATATGCAACTGTTTTGTTTAGCAAATGACCACCAGTATCTCTGCTATAAAAATAGAAAGCAGTATTAGTAGCACAACAGGTAGCATACCTTACCCTGGTGCCTGTGGGTTCTACTCCCACACCTTGTTGGTGGATTGCTAACATTGCAGTGTAATAAAAGGGGGGTGCTACACTCCTGAGTGTGTCATCCTTTAGATGAGATGTTAAACCAAGGCCCTATCTGCCTGTATTGATGGTAGACGATATCTTTTACATTGATCTGAACTATCAAAAAAAGTAGGGGAAAGTCTATTGATGCATTGGCCAAATTTCCCCAGTAGTATAAATACAACCTAGGGTCTCCCCTGAAAACAGACTACTAGCCTAGTGGGAGTAGCCTGGTCAACAAAGGATAAATAAATTAAAAGTTTTAAATTAAAGCCACATCTCTGTTTTTATTTCAAAAGTAACAAAGTAAATAGTATACACGCTGACAGTTTTGAACAGTGTTTATGGCAACTGGTGGATGGGAGTGACAAGTAATGGCTGTGGGGGTGGGAGGTGGGGCCTGGTCCATCACTTATCTAGAGTCCCATTTTACCATGATCTGGCTCTGTATCTCACCCTCCCTCTGTTTCTAGTTTCAAGGAAGTTTATGGCCCTGTTGTGACTTCAGACACACAAGGGTCAGACTAAACCCCCACCTGTCTGGGCAGCAGCTCTGGTGATAAGGAATCCTTGAAGTTTATGGCCCTGTTGTGACTTCAGACACACAAGGGTCAGACTAAACCCCCACCTGTCTGGGCAGCAGCTCTGGTGATAAGGACTCCTTGAAGTTTATGGCCCTGTTGTGACTTCAGACACACAAGGGTCAGACTAACCCCCCACCTGTCTGGGCAGCAGCTCTGGTGATAAGGAATCCTTGAAGTTCATGGCCCTGTTGTGACTTCAGACACACAAGGGTCAGACTAAACCCCCACCTGTCTGGGCAGCAGCTCTGGTGATAAGGAATCCTTGAAGTTTATGGCCCTGTTGTGACTTCAGACACACAAGGGTCAGACTAAACCCCACCTGTCTGGGCAGCAGCTCTGGTGATAAGGAATCCTTGAAGTTTATGGCCCTGTTGTGACTTCAGACACACAAGGGTCAGACTAAACCCCCACCTGTCTGGGCAGCAGCTCTGGTGATAAGGAATCCTTGAAGTTTATGGCCCTGTTGTGACTTCAGACACACAAGGGTCAGACTAAACCCCACCTGTCTGGACAGCAGCTCTGGTGATAAGGAATCCTTGAAGTTCATGGCCCTGTTGTGACTTCAGACACACAAGGGTCAGACTAAACCCCCACCTGTCTGGGCAGCAGCTCTGGTGATAAGGACTCCTTGAAGTTTATGGCCCTGTTGTGACTTCAGACACACAAGGGTCAGACTAAACCCCCACCTGTCTGGGCAGCAGCTCTGGTGATAAGGACTCCTTGAAGTTTATGGCCCTGTTGTGACTTCAGACACACAAGGGTCAGACTAAACCCCACCTGTCTGGGCAGCAGCTCTGGTGATAAGGAATCCTTGAAGTTTATGGCCCTGTTGTGACTTCAGACACACAAGGGTCAGACTAAACCCCCACCTGTCTGGGCAGCAGCTCTGGTGATAAGGAATCCTTGAAGTTTATGGCCCTGTTGTGACTTCAGACACACAAGGGTCAGACTAAACCCCCACCTGTCTGGACAGCAGCTCTGGTGATAAGGAATCCTTGAAGTTCATGGCCCTGTTGTGACTTCAGACACACAAGGGTCAGACTAAACCCCCACCTGTCTGGGCAGCAGCTCTGGTGATAAGGACTCCTTGAAGTTTATGGCCCTGTTGTGACTTCAGACACACAAGGGTCAGACTAAACCCCCACCTGTCTGGGCAGCAGCTCTGGTGATAAGGACTCCTTGAAGTTTATGGCCCTGTTGTGACTTCAGACACGCAAGGGTCAGACTAAACCCCCACCTGTCTGGGCAGCAGCTCTGGTGATAAGGAATCCTTGAAGTTTATGGCCCTGTTGTGACTTCAGACACACAAGGGTCAGACTAAACCCCCACCTGTCTGGGCAGCAGCTCTGGTGATAAGGAATCCTTGAAGTTTATAGCCCTGTTGTGACTTCAGACACACAAAGGTCAGACTAAACCCCCACCTGTCTGGGCAGCAGTTCTGGTGATAAGGAATCCTTGAAGTTTATGGCCTTGTTGTGACTTCAGACACACAAGGGTCAGACTAAACCCCCACCTGTCTGGGCAGCAGCTCTGGTGATAAGGACTCCTTGAAGTTTATGGCCCTGTTGTGACTTCAGACACACAAGGGTCAGACTAAACCCCCACCTGTCTGGCCAGCAGCTCTGGTGATAAGGAATCCTTGAAGTTTATGGCCCTGTTGTGACTTCAGACACACAAGGGTCAGACTAAACCCCCACCTGTCTGGGCAGCAGCTCTGGTGATAAGGAATCCTTGAAGTTTATGGCCCTGTTGTGACTTCAGACACACAAGGGTCAGACTAAACCCCACCTGTCTGGGCAGCAGCTCTGGTGATAAGGAATCCTTGAAGTTTATGGCCCTGTTGTGACTTCAGACACACAAGGGTCAGACTAAACCCCACCTGTCTGGGCAGCAGCTCTGGTGATAAGGAATCCTTGAAGTTTATAGCCCTGTTGTGACTTCAGACACACAAGGGTCAGACTAAACCCCCACCTGTCTGGCCAGCAGCTCTGGTGATAAGGAATCCTTGAAGTTTATGGCCGTGTTGTGACTTCAGACACACAAGGGTCAGACTAAACCCCCACCTGTCTGGGCAGCAGCTCTTGTGATAAGGAATCCTTGAAGTTTATGGCCCTGTTGTGACTTCAGACACACAAGGGTCAGACTAAACCCCCACCTGTCTGGGCAGCAGCTCTGGTGATAAGGACTCCTTGAAGTTTATGGCCCTGTTGTGACTTCAGACACACAAGGGTCAGACTAAACTCCCACCTGTCTGGGCAGCAGCTCTTGTGATAAGGAATCCTTGAAGTTTATGGCCCTGTTGTGACTTCAGACACACAAGGGTCAGACTAAACCCCACCTGTCTGGGCAGCAGCTCTGGTGATAAGGAATCCTTGAAGTTTATGGCCCTGTTGTGACTTCAGACACACAAGGGTCAGACTAAACCCCCACCTGTCTGGGCAGCAGCTCTGGTGATAAGGAATCCTTGAAGTTTATGGCACTGTTGTGACTTCAGACACACAAAGGTCAGACTAAACCCCCACCTGTCTGGGCAGCAGCTCTGGTGATAAGGACTCCTTGAAGTTTATGGCCCTGTTGTGACTTCAGACACACAAGGGTCAGAGTAAACCCCCACCTGTCTGGGCAGCAGCTCTGGTGATAAGGAATCCTTGAAGTTTATGTCCCTGTTGTGACTTTAGACACACAAGGGTCAGACTAAACCCCACCTGTCTGGGCAGCAGCTCTGATGATAAGGAATCCTTGAAGTTTATGGCCCTGTTGTGACTTCAGACACACAGGGGTCAGACTAAACCCCACCTGTCTGGGCAGCAGCTCTGATGATAAGGAATCCTTGAAGTTTTTGGCCCTGTTGTGACTTCAGACACACAAGGGTCAGACTAAACCCCCACCTGTCTGGGCAGCAGCTTTGGTGATAAGGACTCCTTGTGACTTGGCTATTCCCATTCTCTTTGCTATGAGGCACTAAATCTGATGAAAAGACAATTCCACATGGAGTACTAGATTTATCATTATAATGTAAGTATGATAAACTGCTGAAGTCTGATGTAGTTAAATCACAGGTAGTTCCTGCCATTATTCATTTTTTAAGGATGTCCATTTTCTGAGTCCCAAGAATCTGATTCACAGCCACTGCTTCTAAAAAAAGTGTTTCAGAAAGACAAGGGCTGTTACTGTATCAGATGAGATGACAGAGAGAGAGAGAGAGAGAGCAAGTGTCCACACATCTGCTACACTGGGCATCAGGGCTATTATTTGTGAGATCCACACAATGTAGCATCAGGGAAGGATCTTCAAACCAATTAACATCCTGTCTCCTGATGCTGTGGAACCTTCTCTCTTGGTAAACATTTCTAAACTAACACAGTTGAAAAAGCTGCCACATGTATTACAGAATATGGTTTTGACACAACTAATGGCAGCTTCAGGGCTACTGCCTGCAATATCATTTTAGGAAGGCATGTACTACTGAGTACAGGCATCAAGGTGTCTCAGTTCGTGTGGTTTCTGCCATATATATTGACTCAGGGTCATGGATTCGGTCCTGATCATCATCTATATGAAGCTGCCCCCATTTCAGTTTTGAGACTGTAGTGGCAAGGCCCATACTTATGAAAAAATAAGGTACTTTTCTGTTAATGGGGCAGCAGTCGTGGCGCAAAATATAGAAAGAAAAGTAACGCAAATGTTATCGTAATTACATGCTGACATTGTCAACACGTTCCTGTTTTTGCAAGACCTTTCTCCCCATGTTCAGTTCACATTTTCAAGACTCTTTCCTATATTTCCAAGGTGTTTTACCCATTCTGTGTGCTTAGGTTGACAGATATGCCTTACAGCATTCAACATGTTAACACACTGACCCTTAACAATCAGCAGGTAGTACCGTTTTCACCAGATGTTCCTATTTGTCAAACTCCTTTGTCCCCATTCTCAGTGTATGCATGTTGACAGATACATGTCAGGAAAGTAATAATACTGTGATGATGAACACAAACTGAAAACCACAAAACAATAAGCAGGAATGAGTTCACATCAACCAAATATTACCTTGCCACTGCCTCATTAGCATGTTAACCCGTGCACAACTTTCCAAATGCACTCCTGATACAATGTTGACAGCCTCTGTGTGGTAATACATGGCCTCCTACCCTTTTCAACAGTCTTTATTACTTGCATCCAATAGTTGGCAATTCTGTTTTTCCTCATCCAAGCACTTCCACTACTATACTTGTATAGACTGCACGTTTTTTACACAAATGATGGTAAACCTTACAAATTACATTATCATACACTGTAACTGCTGCAAAGTCTATGTATTGACCACTTTCACTTTTCATAGATTTTTTAGTGCATACATTGTTTTCTAGAGCTGCATATGACAACAAAATACATTATTCCCCCTCCCGAGTTACCTGATGATAAATACATTTTGGGTTTCCTTTTCCTATTACTTTGCTCTGGGGTTTGTTGATCTCTTCAGCACTACTTGCCAACATTCTCATAGGTTCATAGGTTCATAGGTTTATACTAGGCTATCTGCCCTAAGGCATTTATAAGCCTAGCCCAAAGTTTTGTGGCTTACGCCACCCCTTATGTTAAAAAATACTGTGCCCATTAGTTTGTTGTGCCTCTGTCCAGCAGTGACACAGAGATGATTCCCGGGGTAAACCTACGATCTCCCATCCACAGGTCAAGATTTCTCTTGAACAGAGCCAGCGAGGTGCTCTGCCTCACATGGACCAGGATTTTATTCCACAGCATGGGGAGTCTCTGAGTGATAAATCTATCCCTCCAGCACGTCCTATTTATATCCGTGCTAAGGTTTAAGTTGCTTGCTCTAGTGGTTTTGGTGGATTTGGATTTTTTGAGGTGGAGCATGTCCATTAATTCCGGGTTGGACATGGCCTTGTATGTCAGGCACATGTCACCTCTGAGCAGACGGTATGCGACTGAATAGAGCTGGAGTTTCTTCAATCTGACAGCATATGACAGATTTTGGAGTCCCTTTATCCTTTTGGTGAGGAACTTTTGGGGTCTCTCCAATTGCTGCAGATGTCAGGTGAGATACATCCCGAATGGGGCATTGTACTTGATCATTGGTCTGATAAGTGAAGAGTACAGGGGAACAATGACCTCACTAGATCTGGATGTGAATCCCTTCATTATCAGGTGGGCAATGTAGAAGGTCTTTCTAACCACTTTAGCAACGTGAGTGTCAAAAGAAAGGCCACTGTCAACCTGGGTCCCCAGGTCCCTGATAACCTCTTCTGTGCTTAGTGGATTGCCACCTATATGGTAGCTTGGGGTTACCTTGTTTTTCCCGAAGGGTATGACTATACATTTTTTGGTGTTTAACTTCAGGCCATGGCTCTGGCACCAGCTATCTGTTTCCGTGAGTCCCTTCTAAAGGATATCCGTGTCCGATGCACTTTCCACTATGGCACCCAGTTTGCAGTCGTCTGCAAACTTTGTCAGCCAAAGTCCTCCCATGTTGGCCTGTACTTCTGAGAAGTAGATGCCGAACAATAGGGGGCCAAGGACCGAGCCCTGTGGGACACCACTTGTGACTGGCTTGGAGTCTGACATAGCGCCAGCAACTCTAACCCTGTGGGTTTTGTCCTTAAGCCAGTTTGCAACCCATCTTGTGACATATGGGTTTACATTTAAGCTGGTAAGTTTTTCTACAATACCTGAGTAGGGTATTGTGTCGAAAGCCTTTGCAAGGTCAAGGTAGGCTGTATGGACTGCCTTTCCCTCATCAATGGCCTTGGTGACTGTTTCGAAGAAGTCGACCAAGTTCAAAAGGCATGATCTGCCCTTGACGAAGCCAAACTGGGTTGGGTCCAATGTCTGCAAGTCCCCTATATCTTTGTTTATGAGCTCCATTATGATCCTCTCCATAGCTTTGCAGACTAGACTTGTTAAGCTTATGGGGCGGTAATTACCAGGGTTCGTAGAGGCACCACCTTTGTGGAGTGGGACCACAGTTGCCGTACGCCACTCCTTGGGTACGTATCCTGTGGTAAGGCTGTGATTAAACAGCTGCCTTATCTGCGGGTTTAATTCCTCATTTAGCTCGTGTAGCACACAGCCGGGGACACCATCCGGTCCCATTGATGCTGTGTTTTTAGCTTTAGAGAGAGCAGCTTTCACCAGCGCATTTGAGATGTCTGGGAGGCTACACTCCTCTGGGATAGTTATCTCTCATTTAGGGGGGGAGAGGAGGGTGAAGTTTGCACTGAACCTGTCTGCCAGTATGTTGGCAATGTCTGTGGGTTCAGTGATTTTTGTATCATTTTGGACTAATTCTGAGCATATCTGAACATTAAAGTATACATACCATTCCAAAGGTGCCTTAATAGCCTGCATTAGTAACTCCGTTTTACATGACATGTGATCCTCAAGACCCAATGCACGGTAAAGTACTTGTCAAAACAACTTAATGTGTTAACCCCATCAACACCGTCTCGTAACTTACAAACACTTTTCTGTCTATATTTCGAGCCATGACTGCTGCTATGTTAACGGAAAAGTACCAAAAATATTAAAAGTAAAGGAGAACAACAAATATTGACAGTCATTGTTCTTTAAACTTCAACTTCCGGTAGTTTGTCCGGGGTTCCCTGTAGCCTAGTATAGATAATAAATGTTTTTTGTTCAGTTAGAGTCAGGGTCTACAACATGCATTTCCACCAACCCTACTAATTTTAAAGCTCATGTAAAATGTTGAAAAGAGAAAAAAAATCTATTAGCCTCATAGCTTCATGCTGGACAAGATGAATATTGTTTACCTTCTAACACAGATGTCAGTGGCTCAGCATGTAGTCTCTCCTTTTCACAGCAAGATGGTGACTCACCAAGAAGGCAGAGTTCTATGTCCACTCCTCAAGTGTCTTAATTGAAGTATTGAGAAATTGCAGCTGATTCCTGAGGCCATATTTTCTCTCTGTGGGTGTTACCTATCCTGAAATAAAGCAAGAGGCCTACCACTATTAAGAAATACTTCTCTGAATGGACCACATTTTGTACTGGTAAATGGCAGTTGTACATCTTCAGCATCAGGCTTATCCATCAGCTATCCCAAGTATCTCACTTATTTTAATGACACTGGCTTGACATATTCCTCCATTAAAGTACATTTGTCTGCCATTCTTGTCTAAATGCCTGTGTATCTTCCTAAGGCTTCGCAGGTTATTAAAACAATGCTTTAATTGACTTTTTCACTTGTGGAAAGTGCTTCTGTTAATATCACTTTCCCCAGCCATAAGGATTTCTGAACTGCATGCTCTAATGTTTAATGAACTGTACACAGCTTTTCAGAAGGACAGAGAATCTTTGAGGATAAACTCCTTCTTTATTCCTGAAGCCACCTCTGAATTTTCTTTGACTCAACCCATCAAGCTACCTGTGCTCCTTCCTAAACATGGTAAAAAGAGAAAGAAAAATCTGCATACTGTGGATGCGAAAAGCAACTCATATACTACATTAAAAGGACTAAATCAATTAGTGAATCTAATCAGCTGTTTATGTCTCTTATTAAATGAAAACAGAGCCAAATAGTTGCCAAACAGACCTTTTCCAATCTGTTGATGAAGTGTCATTTTTTTGTTATGACAAACACTAGACAGATTAGGAAAGTTCAGGCTTGGACTGCCAGGTCAGCAGCTATCACTCCAGCCTTCTTTAAAAATGTTTCTGCCCAAAGAATTTGTGAGACTGCTTTATAAATATGATAGCCCATCTAGCAATAGAGCAGGATTAGCTTTGGCTGTCCTGCAAAACATGTAATGTATGGATCTCCCATTAGTGGGATCTGTGGGTGGACTGCTTGGTAACCTCCCTTTCATATTATGGATTTCATCAACACTGAACTTATGATAAACATAGTACATTTGTTTGAGTGTACTCACCACAACAGTAGAAGGTTAAATATCAGGATCTTTGCTTCAGGATACATTCTATATTTCTACCCTCCAGGTCTGCACATGTTTTGGAGTTGCTGGTATTTCAATACAGTTAGTTTTGACTATTTCTCTTTTCTTTAAGTTTGCCTGATTTTGTTGTTATCAATAGAGGGTGTAGGAGGTAGAAAACTTCCCAACTCTACAGAAATGCTTAATTGGGAATTTTGCATTGATTTTTGGCTGATGTGCTTGATTTCTCAAAAAAGAAGGACTGCAATAAATTATATATAGTGTATGGGATTTTGATGCGGCTGGTCATTTGGTGAGGGGGCTGTGATCTGTGGAGAATCAGTTAGTGTTCTTACAATAAAATATCCTGGATCATTATGGGTTTCAGTATGTTTTTGATATTTTACATCCAGATCTTGCTGCTTCTTATTCACATTATAAATACAAACAGCACCAGTGCTCGTATTGGATATGCATTGTTGTTGTCGGCAAACTACAGCAGCTGTTCCTTCTCTTCTCCATTCTGTAATAATTCTATAAGATGTAACTTTACTCTTTGTTGCTATGTCTACTTTTACTTTTTGAAATTTCTTCATAGGTTCCTAGGTATATACATACTAGGCATGCAGATCAGAAAGCCATTGAGAAGCTTAGACAACTAAGTCCAATATACTAGGATAAATTTGTAAATAATTAACCTCCTTTGAGGCATTGTGGGAGACATACAGATTACCTTAAGTACATACAAGCTCTGTAACTCCCTAGGCTTTGAATGTATACTGAATGCATTCAGTACAATAAGTAGATCTCCACTAACTGTACACATGTTTTGGCATTTCTTTTTTTTGGGGGGGGGGGTGTAAGGCATATCAATATTGTATACGTGGAGATTTCACATGTTAAAAGCATGGGATTCACTTCATTTTCCTAGTCATTTTTGTTTGGGTATTGTATCCTTCTTCTCTGCAAATATTCCACAGCATTTATGTATTTAGTAGCCCTACTTTTTTTGGCATCCATTTCTACTCATTCCGCATTTGTTTTCTCAAGTTTCACTTTTGCTCATTTTGTCTTTATTTGCTCAGTTGTGAATATGTAAAATTTTTATCTCCATTCTTGTCTGATGATGCCTATTCTTTCGCAGCTTATACTTTTTAGGCTATTACTATTTTTTCTGTATCTTACTACCTCACTTGGTATTTTTGCCTTCCACTTGTTTTTTAATAATATTGCCTAAAAGCTATAAATTTTCCATCTTTTCTGATGCCTCCTTACAGTAAAACCACAGTGAGGTTTGTATGTTTTATGATTTGCATTTGTGTCTGTGATAGTAGTTTTTACATTTCTCTGTTGTTTCCCTGATCCATTTTCATTTATGTTTGTAAGAGCTTTTCTAAGATACTGTTCCATTCTGTTACAGTCCTCTGTCACAAATCCTAAGCCCTGCTTTTGACATTACTTAGTAAAGCTGATTGTGAAACGTAGTCTTTAACAATGCTTGCTTTCAGATGACTGCTCACTTCCATGCTTGAAGTCTTATCTTCCTGCACATTGGAGAAAATGAAGTCCGGAAGAGCTTTTATGTTGAGAATGTACTAATCCATGATATCATGTGTGTGTGTGTGTGTGTGTGTGTGTGTGTGTGTGTGTGTGTGTGTGTGTGTGTGTGTGTGTGTGTGTGTGTGTGTGTGTGTGTGTGTGTGTGTGTGTGTGTGTGTGTGTGTGTGTGTGTGTGTGTGCGTGTGTGTGTGGGGTTGCTGTTAGATGTTGTTTTAGTCAAAGTACTCTAGTCACTATCTGACATATTAAATCCCCCACTAGGTTCATAGGTAGGTTCATAGGTAGGTACTAGGCTATCAGTCCAAGGGCCTAAGTAAGCCTAGCCAACAAGGTTCCCTGGCTTACGCCACCCACGAAAGTTATTTTCCTGTGCCACTGTTGAGCAGAGCCACAGAAGTGATCCCCGGGGTGTATTTCCTATTTCCCATCCACTCATCAAGATTTTTCTTGCTAATGAGGAACTTTGCTTGACATACATGGGTAGCTTGTTCCAGAGCATGGGAAGTCTCTGGGACAGGAATCTATCTCTCCAGCATGTCCTGTTTATTGTGGTGACAAGGTTTAGGTCCCTAGAGCGTGTAGCTCGGAGGGATTGTGATTCCTTTAGGTGTAGTATGTCCAACAACTCTGGGTTTGACATAGCTTTATATCTTGGGCAGAGATCACCTTGGAGTAGGCAATATGCTACAGAGTAAAGCTGAAGTTTTTTGAGACGGTCAGTGTAGGGCATCTGTTTGAGACCAGTAATCCTCTTTGTGAGGTACTTCTGTTGCCTTTCCAGCTGCTGCAGATGTCTTGTGAGGTACATTCCAAAATGGGCGTTGTACTCTATAATGAGTCTAATGAGTGTCGAGTAGAGGGGAACAATGACCTCTATTTTCCCGGGTGAGAACCCTTTTGTGACGAGGTGTGCCACATAGAAGAACTTCCTGACTACTGTGGTGATGTGATTATCAAAGGAGAGATTACTGTCCACCTCTGTCCCAAGGTTTCTTATCACAAATTCGGTGTTAAGTAGACTGCTGCCTGTGTGGTAGTTCATGGGTACAGAGTTTTTACCAAAGAGGATGACAATGCACTTTTTGGCATTGAGCTTGAGGCCATGGCTCTGACACCAGGCATCTGTCTCAGTGAGGGCCTTCTGTAGGATGTCCACATCATTTGTGGACTTGACTATGGCTCCTAGTCAGAGGCCTTCTGTGTTAGCCTATACTTGAGAGAAATAGATACCAAACAGGAGTGGTCCCAGGGCTGAACCCTATGGTTCTCCACTTGTCACTGGTTTGAAGTCTGATTTGGAGTTTGCAACTTTTACAGTGTGGGTTCTGTCAGTGTGCCAGTTGGCAGCCCATCTTGTGATGTAGGGATTTATACCTAGTTTAGTGAGTTTAGCTATAATTCCAGAATGGGGGATGGTGTCGAAAGCCTTGGTGAGGTCAAGATAGGTTGTGTGAACCATCTTACCCTCATCTACAGCTTTGGTGACTGCCTCAAAGTCTATCAGGTTCAGGAGGCATGATCTACCTTTCACAAACCCAAACTGGGTGGGGTCCAGAGTTTGGAGGTTACCAATGTCTTTGTTTATGAGTTCCATGATGATACGTTCCATGGCCTTGCAGACCAGGCTCGTCAGGCTAATGGGGTGATAGTTCCTGGGATCAGTGGTGGTTCCCCTTTTGTGGAGTGGGATAACTATTGCTGTGTGCCATTCAGTGGGCACAAAGCCTGATGTGAGGCTATGATTGAAAATGGTGCTTAGGTGGGGAGCCAGTTCATTCTAAAGTTTATGTAAAAGTTTGTGTAAAACGCAGGCTGGGATGTTGTCCAGTCTCATGGATGCTGTGTTTTTGGCTTTAGAGAGTGCAACATTTACCTGTGTAGTTTGGATTACAGGGACTCTGCATTTTTCCTGTATAGATATGGGCCCTTTAGGGGGTGAGAGGGGGTAAAGTTAGCACTGAACCTATCTGCCAGGATTTTGGCAATATCAGTTGGTTCTGTAATTTTCTTGCCATTGTGCTGTAACTCAGAGCAGATCTGAGTGTTGCCATTGAGATTCTTGACATAGCTATAGAATGCTTTGTGGTTGTCCTTAGAATCACTGGCGATTTTGTTTTCGTAGCTAGGTTTGGAGGATCTTATAAGGGATTTCAGCTTCTTACTGAGGTTGACCAGGGAGCTCCTCCACTCATGGGATTTTACTCTCTTTTGCAACAGTTTCTTCCTTCTGTTGTACAGTTGTTTATGGCAGAGGACCACCAGATTGGCTTCCTTTTTTTGGAGGATAGCGTTTTGGTTTTGTTTGGGAGAGCACAATCCATGCACTCATGTAAGTACTTATAGAGTGCATTTGTGTAGGATTCAGCAGTCATAACTCTATTGCCCATCTGCATGGGTGTCATAAAGTTTGCCACTTCTACACTGATATGTAGGCTCTGTCTGTTACAGGTGATGAGATATTATGCTTTGTTTATTTATCAATTATGTGGTAATATTACATTAATCATATTTCTGTGAACATCTCTGTAAAGGAGCATCACACAGTAATAGTTAAGGTATAATTTTAAAGATGACATTCATACTAACAAATTAAATACAAACTGTATGGATCTACATGGCACATTGACCAAGATATTGTGCTTTGGTTTCCAAAAAGGTAAAAAATATGCACAATTTCAACATTCCTTGCCAAATATTTAATAATGACTTTGATATGCACTATCAACATTTACACTGTTGGAAAGGTCAGTGTCTGCGGAACAACTTTCGCGTTTACATTTCTAGTCTAGCTCTTTTAGTTAAAGAGTTATGAACATTTGTTTTCTGTATGGTATTACAAATGGATTTTCTGAAAATGAGCTCAGGCTGCACTGTTGTTCCTATGGTGGAATTAAGCAAGCAGCTTTTTCTGAGCTGCTATGGAGTGAATGAGTTAAGAAGCATGAAGTTGGCTTTGGAGAAATTCTTTACCATGGTTTCCTTAATGGGGGGTGGGGGCGGGATGTGGATATCTAGGGTGATTAGCTTATGGTCGGATCAGACCAATGAGGAGTTGACTTCAGGTGTGGAACACTGGTCACTCATGTTGGTAATGACTAGGTCTAGAATACTGTTGCCCCTGGTGGGGGTGTGGATAAGTTAATCCAGGGCATTGGAATTTATGAATTCCAGAAAGCGTTGAGCGAAGGAGTTGGTACATGAGTAGTTTTCCCAGTTAATGGTGGGGTAGTTGAAATCGCCCATTATTAGGGTGTTTGGTTGAACCCTAATATTTTCCAGTATATCAAGAAAAGAGGAGTGGGAATCATGGGGCATGGTGGGGGATCTGTAGCAGGCTTCAATTTGGATTGCAGTTTTGCCCAGAGTTAGTTGCACTTGGATAACCTCGGATACATAATGCTGAGCAACTAGCCTGGAGGTGTGGATATCCTTAATGAATATGGACACACCTTTGCTTTTGGTGTTCCAGTCCAGTTTACATGGCCAAAAAGTGTGGTATGAGTTATAGCCTGGTAGTGTAGATGTGCTCTCTGGAGCCTTGAACCAGGTCTCAGTCTCTGCACAGATATCAATGTTCTCCATTTTAAGGAGTGCCTCGAGGGAGTGCATTTTGAGATTTAGACTTCTGACTTTGAGTAGCAATACCCTCGGTTTTTGCTTGCCTGTTCCTGTTACAGTGGTGAATATGTCATTTGAACCTTGCCTAAAAAAGGCACTATAGGCATGGCAAGAGCCTTAGCTAGTATCCGGAATCCCACCGGCGACAAGTGCAGGCCATCTCTGACAAAGCATTGTGGTCTGTCGACCATGTCATCCCAGGCAGACAGATACTGGATCCCCTTAGAATGACACCATCGGAAATCTACACATGTCTGAATCACAATTCATAAAAACTGAGGATTCATAGTAAAAATCGTGACAAATTGAGTCAATACCAAAACAGCAGCTAGTGGGGTGAGATTCTGCCTAACACCTCACATAAAAGAAATGTGGCTTATTTCAAGGCCATGACATTTTATTATATTTCTGTTGGGAGTCTGCAACATCTGCAGAGTTCAGCAAAGCATTTTAAAGGGGACATCATTTCACTGAAGTGTGTTATGTGACCTCATCAATTCCACTGCCTTGTGAAGGACATGAGCTATCTTCTTTGTATAATTTTCTCACCTTATGGAAACATTATGCAACCTGTGTTGCCATTTGTATTTTACAGTCTAAGACAGTGATGGCAAACCTATGATATGGGTGTCAAAGGTGACACACCAGAAAGTTTTGGGTGACACACCAGTGCTCACCAGCACCCAAGTTACCAAAGAAACTGAATGAGCAAAAATACAAGAAGTATGTGACCCTGCACTTGTTTCTTAAAACTCAGCAACAAAAAAGTCATTAGTTGAAGTTAATCAAATCAAATGCAATGTGTTCCATATTTTTTCAGTTCAATTCAAAATTACTATTAAAAGTAGGGTAATTTTTTGATGCACCATTTTAAGCCCAATTATCAGTGTGCATATTGTTTTCTCTATTGAAAGTCACTGATTTTTCTTTTACTTTTATAATACGCAGCAGCACACATGATTGGATTTTATTTTTTTAAGTACATGAATATGTAAAAATTGTTTCTCTTTTGTTTTTTTTGGGGGGTGACATGCCATCAGAGTCAAGATAGGCATTTTCGGAATTGTTGACACACTGATCCCTAAAGGTTCGCCATCACTAGTCTAAGACATGATGCCCTATCTCCTTGTTTTGTTCTGTTGCCTGTAAGTCTTTATATATAAGCCTACACCTCTACACATTTTTTTTTGTTTTTAACTCTGTCCCTATAATAAACTCGCTATCCTCATCTGTACTCCCTACCTACAGCTGTTTGTATACTAAGTTTCTGTTACTGTCACAATTTAAAGGTTATCGTTTGTCCATCAAAATCGCAATAGCAGCTGGCAGCCATTTGCTTAGGCTTGGATGTCAATATAAAATATTTTCTACACTTTCCATGTTTTCATCCATTTCCTGTTTTTGCCTCAATCACATTGTTACTGGGTATGCCTGTCTTTCCAGTAGCTGCTATTATTATACTGTCGTCCCTGTTGCTATGTAAATCAATGACTACTCTGATGTTTGGAAGGGGAGGCTAGGACTTCCCTTTTGATTTTTATACCTCCCTTTGGTGAGTCTAAATGATAAATGCTGGTGGAGCATTTAAATTTGTCACTTAAGCTTCTGGTTCCCTTCACAGATAGATGCAAATTCTTGAGGTGGTTTTTATACTTCTTTACCACTACATACATTTGCTTTTTAATCTTTGTACATTGTTTATAGTCATTTATAGTGACTTATCCATATGACAGCCATTTCTTGCTATAACAAGAAGCTTCTGCTAAGCTCTCAGGGTTGGTACTATAAAAATAGAAGTGTTTTAGAAGAGAGGTGTGGTATGCACGTGGATATAATTGTAAGAAAAATAATACACACACACACACACACACACACACACACACACACACACACACACACACACACACACACACACACACACACACACACACACACACATATAATCAGTCCTTTGTGTGTGTTGATAGTGTATGCATTATACCACTACCATACTGGGATTCAATGATTGTCCACAATTTGCAGCCCTCCACAAAGCTAGTTGGAAAAAAGATGTGTAAGTTAGTTTTGATGTCTGTGACTTAAATAATGGACAGAGAAGGGCCTAGCACAGAGCCCTGAGGTACGGACCTGGTCACTGGACTCTAGATAGTGGTGACTTCACATACTGCAACATATTTCTCTGCTATGTATGTGTTCTAGTTGTCTAGCCACTTGGTGACATAGGTGTTTATGGTTACTTCTGACAGTATCTCTGTAATACCTGACTGTTGATTTTTGTCAAATGCCTTGGCCTGGTCAAGTTACACAGGATAATAGTGTTTTCATCCTGCATGCCCTTGGTAACCTTCTTGAAGACAGTGAAGACATATAACAGACATGATGTAGCCTGAACAAATCAAATGTGGGTTTAGTACACAGTTGGAATATTACCTTTATCCTTTTAGAGAAGGTCCATGATGACTCCTTGGCCTACTTCACAGATGAGAAGAGTCATGATATGTCTATAACTCCATGCATCAGGTGATGGTCCCACCGAGTCAGAAGGATGTATGTTGCTGTACACCCTTCTGTGGGAACATAAGCTATCTGGAGGCTGTGTTGACATACAGATCCAACTGTGTCTGGTAGGTCAGATCTTAAGTCACGCTATAGGCAACCTGTGATGCTGTCAGGGCCCATTGCTTCTATTTTATTAGCCATAGAGAGCACGCAGATGTGCTGCCCTGCTGAGAATAAAACGTGAGTAATGTTTGCATGTATACTTTGGCTGATGGCCAGTGGCAAAAGGGTGGTGACGTGAGACAAACTGTCTGTTGTGTATTCCACTTAACATTTCATATGTACTGGAATAAATGGTTTGTGACAAGACCTCCATATAGCCTTGGTCATTAAGCACATTCCACACAGTGTTGCTATGCACACAATTGTACAACTGTACCAATGTCAAATACTAACATCACTTGCACAACATATGTCTATATGTGTTTTACGGACAAGCTGTGTTTGAGTGGCCTGATATCATATCAGCACACATTAGAGATCAGTTGTTTGTTGCTCATGCAGACCATTTCCTGACACAAATGCTAATAGTCACACAATGGTGCTTCTGACCACATCAATAATCCTTGGGTGTAGCAACACAACTGCACATACAATGAATTCCACAAGGTTGCAATTGAATCAAAACATGTGATACACTGGTTGTATATATCACAACATAACAGCATGTGTATGAGACAAGGCTTATTTGACCATGTAATCAATATGAATTGATACTGATGTCAATCACATAACATTTAATGATGGTATGTAGACACATGCACACCTATGCCATACTGCAAGTATCACTGAGATGGTGGAATGAGAACGGTGCAGAAGGTTGATCTGCTCCATTACAAAAAAACCATGTCCTAATATGCCAACAATATACATACAAGTGTATCATACCATGTCAATAGATGTCAGAAGGCATATTACTTCAACTGGTATAGAAGGAGCATGTATTGTAGTGGCATCAGTGGCCATAAATACATTAATTATCTCACATCACAGGTTCTAAGACCCTTTTGTAGCCATACTGTGCATCCACACCTCAATATAGCACATGTCAATGACAGGATTGGCTAGGCTTAAAACGGCTCGCAAGGGCAGTTAGCTTAGTACTAACCTATGAACCTATGAGCAATAAACACTGAGGTAGTGCCTACATTATGTTTGCATCTACAACATGAAGCCAAAAGTTTGGGATTCAGCAATTCTACTGGGTTCACAGCTCATTTGCATATTCACTGTGCTCAGAGGAATGAGTCTACACTATAACAAGGTAACCATGTAGCTAGGGAACTTGAAGGTGAGAAGACTTGTGTATTTGTAGAACAAAGAGGATTGACATTCCTTTAGATTTATCTGCACAGATGTTGCTAAAGTATGCTTATATTTTCAGGTACATGGTAGATTTGTTTACATGTTATGTAGAGAACTGTTATTCATATATATTAGGGGATTAAACTGTAATCTGTATGCACTTCTTATACTTCACTCTTGGCATAGGCAGTTTTACCATGCATTGACTTTCACAGATACACAGCCTTATTAACTGTCATTGCAAGTGTTATTGTTAAAACGGGTTACCTTACAGTCTTTTCTATCTTATTCCATGGCAATGTAAAGTACTATATTGTCAATGACATAGGGGTGCAATGTTTCCAAGATGGCCCATAGACACCACCAGGGGAGTGCTAGGCACAGTGAAAGTGCCTCTCATATACAATTTATTTTTGTGTTGTACTTGTATACACATTTTGTGAAACTTGTGTGGGAAGCATTTATAACAGGTGACTTATGTGTTATTCTTTCTACAAACTGTTATTTTCCTCTTTTTTGGGAGTGGGAGAGCCAAGTACTATTGATGTGTTTCTG
This sequence comes from Protopterus annectens, assembly GCF_019279795.1. Lineage (NCBI taxonomy): Eukaryota > Metazoa > Chordata > Ceratodontiformes > Protopteridae > Protopterus > Protopterus annectens. The sequence goes on along the minus strand of NC_056727.1, from coordinate 101,942,797 downwards.
TATCACCAGTTGGGTTTCAAGTGGTTTGCTCTTGCAATTGTGTTGTCATACTGGTATTTCCATGTGTGTTTGGAGAGAATTTGTATGTTCTAGCATAGCATTCAGGAATTGATGTAGGATCTTGGATGCTGATGCCTGTGATATCCCCAGCGTATGCCTTGTTGACTTCTGAAAGGTTCCTGTATCTAAAACTCTAAGTGCTACACATACCTTAGTCTCCACAGGTATTGGTTCCCCTTGGTTTGCCCTTGCCGTCAGTTCTGGATGACAGAGGTTGCATAGTTCTTGTAGTCTCTATCCACCCTGTAGCCCTTTACAATTTCCACATTATGCAGACAGTGGTAAATTAATAGGGGTCTAAATACCCTTTTTCTTTTTTACTACAGTTTATTTGCAGCAACAGCAGCACAGACTTGTGCCTGTTGCACATGCATTTGTATAACAGCAACTGCAGTCCCTACAGTGTTTCTGTGTAGAGTACCTTCCATGGCTGTATTCCAATAGGTTTTGGAATTTGCACGGAAATCTTACACTGAGTCTACATGATTGATTTATAGCTTGTTGAATAGCTCCTCTATCTTGGATTGGTTGATTAGCATACAATTCAGCTGCGTATGCTGCAATTAGCATGTCTCAGTGTTTATCATGTTTGCACAGCTCTACACACTATGAATACAAAATAGTGTGCTACCATGTGCACATGGAGCAGCAATGTGAACACAGTTTTAGCGGACCATGTAGGCTTTATTGTATCTGCACTATCAGTTTGCAGGTAGCAATATATGAATTAGTCTGCAAGTTAAAGCATCTACTGGATATCTGCTGGAGCACGTAAAGTCTTTTGTCTCAAACAGTAAACAAAGTGGTATAGTGATCTTTCCAGTTTGCCAAAACCAGGCACACTGAATGTTTTTCGGACAGAAAATGAGCTAAAAGTCATTTACAGTATGTGTGGGCAGGGGAACTGGACCTCTGATACTGGAAAGTGCCCCATCCCACCTGCAACCTCCTTTAATAAACTGCTCTGAAAGTTGGACTGATCTTGGGTAAGTCATACATAACGAAGGAAGTTAAAAGTTATTAGACTGACTGACTTTTTAGTCAGCCAGTCATGAGAATAGCCAGTTAGTTAATGTCTTTAGCTGGTAGTGGTATAAATGTCATTAGATTAAAAAACACATTAATAATTTACTAAGTTTGCAAATAACACAAAACAAGTCATATGCCTTGAGAAACAACAGAGGCCAAAACTCATAGGGAGTCTAGGAATTATTTGGGACAACATGAGACAGCAGTTCAAAGAAGAAATCCAAATCTCTGAAGAGTCAAACCGGGTATTCTTTACAACAGTGCTAGGCCTTCTGCTGAATAAACCATTTTCTTTGGTCACTAGGCAACAGATCTGAGCAACATGCTCTTGAAGTTATGATAAGGCTACTTCCATGGCCTGCAGCAGTAAAGAAACCTTGGGTGATACAGGTACCTAGCCTTTAAATGCTTTTAGATACTGGAGAGATCTGATTCTTGAATTGAAAATAAATTCAATTGACTCCAGTCTAAACAGAATTAACACAATGAATATAGTAAATACAATGTCAACATAGCATTGCAATTAACGCAGTGATGTATACTAGTGAGCTGCAGTTTATTATTGGCTGCTTATCTATAACTGAATTGTTGGTAAATTGCCTTAATATGTAGTTAAGCTGCTGTTTTTGTTCAAATGAAAAAGAAAAGCACACATTTCCAAACCACAATATTGTTACCATGGAGATTGTGAACATTACGTTCAGAACTTTTATGTGGCAGAACTTTGTAAACAAATGTTGCAGCAATAGGGATCTCTGTTTATAAACAAATTGAATATTTTCATTTATTCCCTGCTTTTCATGATGCAGTTTTATTGATACACAATATACACATAATACAAAAATAGTCACAAACAAAGCTTGCTGCCTCCAGTGAACAAATTACTTGCAATCAAGCACATTTAAATTAGGTTTTTGTGATCATTTTTAATATAGCCCACTTCTGAAAGTTTTGTGTATGATATTATCTTGATGCAGGTCATATTGTTTTACACTTAATTTGAAGGAAAAAATGAAAGGTCAGAAAGGTGAAGTTGTATTTTGAAGTATAGTAGGTAAACAAGGCCAAGGCTTAATTAAAGGCAGACAAGATGCAGGTTTGAAATGAAAAGTGCATGTTTTGGTATCCAGTTTCACAACTCAAGACACCTAAACTGCATTGCTAATGAATGAACATTTCATTTTTCCTTATAATTTGCTACATTAGTTTTTCCTTTTCCTGTCTTAAGTTTGTATATGATGGCCTTTTCTTCTGTAGCTCGAGTATATGAAAATTACTGTTACTTAGCTGTCAGCCTTCACTACTTAAACAGCTACTGACAGCTCATTAAAAGCTGCAGAAACAGTAATTAGGCTACCCTTCAGCTTCAGTTCTGCATATATTCTGTGCATTGCTCATTTTGGAACATAAGGCTATATGGATCTGCACAACTATATAACAGATTTCTACTGGATTCTTTCATCGTCTTTAGATTTGTTACTATATTTTATAACATTAGCCTCACGCTATGACAATTGTCATATCTGACTAATGTATTATGATTACAGTTAGAAGGCAATGAACTCTTTAGAAAACGTTTTATTTTAATGCAGTTGAAATAAAATAATGGGGAGGGAGGACCACAATCACTAATTTACAGCATGTACTGCACCCCATCAAGCTACAATCTATTATGAAATTGTATAGAATATAGCAAAGGATATTTAAGTTCTTATAGTTACTCTTACAAGTAAATTCATCTGGCTAATTGCCATGAAAGGTATGCCATTTTTGAGCTGTATGTAGTCTATGAAAAAAGGAGTGTGACATATGTTCTAGTGACCACTCACTGCATTTCTGCCACAGGTGTTTGTTCTGTCCATTGCCACACTGTGCTGCTTATAAACAAGTTTCTGGTTCAAGATAACTTCATATCTCTGGTTTACCTAAAACTTTTGAGCACCTCACAGGCCTATCCATGGTGCATTTTAATGTGCCAACTCAACTGTTGCACTATATTTTATCTGCCTTGTTGCTACTATATGCTCTGAGTGATGGTCACCATGATGGCACTGGCAAATTGGCTGACCCAGATGCTGTTATGTTTTTATGCTTAAACGTGTTTCTCTAACAGATAGTTCTTAGTTTTGCATCCCATAAACAGAAACATAATACTGGGGGATACCTAATGCTTCATTGCAGTTTTGATGATTTCTAGTTTTTCACCAAAAGAAGCTTGCTAGTTAATAACTCAGGATGATGCATGAATGCATTAAATAAACAGGCAACAGTCTTGGAAATGTCTACTTAAAGCCTTTACTTCAAAGAGAGGACCCAACCTTGCGATTTGCCTAACATCCAAGTCTCTTTGTATTTTTAACGAGAAACCACATGCCTACTATACGCCATTCCTATTTTATTAGAACAAGAAATGCCTGCATATAAAATATTTTTAGCTGCATATTGCACTTAGTATAACTAGTTAGTCATGAGGCAGTCACATAATAACAGAATTATTACTTTGAACTCTGTTCTAAACTTTGGACAATCATGAAACTGGAGTAGCCAAGTTTCCAGTCTACAAGAATGTTTCCAGTAGTTTCAGATGCATAGATACAGGTGATTGAGTGGCTTTATTGTGAAAATTTAACATTGCTGTGAGTTTCACCACAGTGTGTTGTATTCTGTGAGTTGGTGTAGCTCTTTTGGGTGATTATTCTGCTTTTTTCACTGTGATATGGCAGTGGAGTTTGTATACATAATTTAGGGTAGTGTGGAGGGGCAACCTGAAAAAAAATGTTTTAATGTTTTTGCAGTGTTTTCAACTCAGTAGCTTCAACATTTATTTTTTAGAAAATGGGGACACTAATTGTCCCTAGGTGTGAGTGCGTGTGTGTGCCTTCTGTGGAAGGTTGGGCGCTGGGCTGGCAACTCGACACTGTAAAACTCCACTGCCAATCATGAGCGGACAGGTGATCCGCTGTGTTGACCCCTAACCGGGAAAAGCCGAAAGAAGAAGAAGAAGGTGAATCAAACAAGAGTGTTTTGCTTACTCACAGAAAACTAGTCACAGTGACTAGGTATATTTGCACTACCTCATTTTATTCCATCACTACTTGTAGCAACATCTTTATTTTCAGTGATTAGTATTTAATCCTTCATAGGTTTCACTCTTATTTCAGGAAGAAGAGTCAGAAGATGAAATCACTGATTCAGGAGAAGACTTTACTTACACTGTCTGCCAATTGCTGATCATGAATACTTGAACAATTCTCTGGCACCAATTCTAGCAACTTTGTTAAGTGACTTCTGTTTGTTCTGTTTAATTGCATATCACATCTTTGTAAAACATATGGATTTCAATGTTGAACAGTTATTGTTGCATGTAACTGCAATTTGTCTCACAAATTTTGCACTCAATCAAGATGTGCTTTTTGTCTATCTTCAAACCTGAAAGATTCTTTGATGTTTTTTGGATTTTTTTTTTTTTTTTTTTACACTTGCCTTCTTTGAAGAAGTCCAAGTGCTAGTTGTTTGATTTCTACTACAGGCAAAGAAAATGAGACAGGAAGCTTGATTCAGTCCTTTTCTCCATCAACAACTTAACTGGTGAAAGTAATTTTTATTCTAGCTTTGCATCAACAGCTGCAGTGGTGAACGCTTATTTTATTCCAGCAATAGTTGGTGACTTCAAAGTAAAGAGGGTCTTTGGAAAGCAATTAAATGGGTGGGTATAAAAGCTATGTGGTAGGGCTGTTTTACAAGTCATTGACCATTACTTGTGGTCAGACAACAGATGGGGTTATTCAGTTTCATCCACAGATTACCTCAGTATGTACCCACTCATTATAGTCACTTTGCTGACTGTATCCACCTTAGATGCCTGGCTTCAATCAACGAGGACACACTTAGGCAAAATGAAGCTTTAAAGAAAGGACTCCATTGCCCCCCCATTGCCCACTAGTTCCCTCTGCATTTCCCCAGTTTTCTCCCATGCCCCCCCCCATCCTCATTCCACAATATCCAGATAGATACCTCTTACTTGCTGTTTTACACTTTGTCTTAATTTTTTGATCCCATAAGCTTTTGACATACCCCAAACTAGCCAAAACTGTACTGTAATTAAGTCTGGGGGAGATAACTGAATTAGGCCTAGGGACTAGAGGCTCTCACATCTTCAGAAGTCATAGAGTTCAAGATGCTCTGAGGTGCATCTTAGAGCTTTTTTGCAACATTTTGATTTAATGATGCCCTGGACAAAAAATCATGAGTGAGAAAAATACTCAGTCTTATTTGTTTTTTTTAATTTAAAGGAAAAATAAGTTGTGATTAAAGAACTTTAATGCTAAGAAAATAGTAATTCCCTAATGAATTGAGAAGATAAATACAAGCATATATGAATCCTATCTGGGAAGATTGTCTGCCTTTGAACCCCTACAAAAAGCATAGCTATAGTCCATGTACACCTTTGTTGTTAGATTGGGATGAAAATAAAAGCACAAATGGGCAAAGACATATATTATACAGCTGAGAGTTTCAGAGAAGCAACCAAAGCACATGGATTAAATCTACACAGAGAAAATGAGTGTGTGCAGATTCTACACAAAAGAAATCAAAAAGACAAAAACTCAGTGGGAGAACCAAGTGTTGTTAGATGGCAACATTACTCATTGGGACACTCTGCCAATAATCATTTGCTATCCCACCTGTTCTGTCCAGACCATTACAGATGACTTAATAGAGAGCTAATATTCAACTGTGACGGAAAGTGAAATAGAATATGTCCACTACCTCTGCAAAACCAGAATTACTACTTACCTTGAACAAATGACAACAGTATCAATCACTTGCATATGCAGACAACCTCTGTACCCAGCAGTTAAAGCCAACTTTAGTGACTACATATAACTCAGATATCAGAATATAATGAGTAAAATATAATAAATATAAATAATATATATATATATATATATATATATATATATATATATATATATATATATTTATGATAATCATATATAAATATAATGAATACTCAGAATAAAAATGACCACAATTGCCACAGCAATCTATTTTAACTCCCACCACCAGACACACACACACACACACACACACACACACACACACACACACACACACACACACACACACACACACACACACACAGATGTAATTACAGCCACTTGTATGGCTATTACTGTATACTTCCTGTGTTTTGATTGTGCTAAAATAAACATATATATATATATATATATATATATATATATATATATATATATATATATAAATGGTCACACAAAAATTTATCATCTTCGCAGCTCACTGCTGTTAGAATACAGTGCTACCTCCTTCAGTCATCCATCACATATGCCTCATCCTCTTATCTCTAAAGGAGTAAGCTGAAATATAATGGCAGGAAAAAAACATTATCAGCACCTATCACCTTTATATACTTAGAAACTTTCTAGAATAACAAAGTTTACATTAGAAAGCTTTTTTTTTTGGAGGCTCTTTAATATGACACTTGAATATCATATCTAGTTAGTGATTGCAATCCTCAATGATTTGTTAGAAAAAACAAACTTTATGAGGAACAGAACAGAATATAAGAAAAACAATCAGATACATTTTGTGAAATCAGGGATAGCTGAGGACATCTACACCCCCATACATACACATAGATGTAACAATTAATTCAAGTCACTTATTGACTGCATACCTCAGATCTTTGATGGCGTCATCTCACTGCTGTCAAAATATAGTGTGTGATACATTACATCCCCCAAACTTTTCCACCTCTTCATAGGTTCATAGGTTCATAGGTTCATACTAGGCTATTTGCCCAAGGGCATTTATAAGCCTAGCCCATAGTTATGTGGCTTTCGCCACCCCTTTAGTTTGAATAAAAACTATGCCTATCATTTTGCTGTGCCTCTGTCAAGCAGTGACACTGAAGTAATCCCTGGGGTATATCTGCAATCTCCCATCCATTGGTCAAGATTCCTCTTGAACAAGGCCAGAGAGGTGCTCTGCCTCACATGTACCGGGATTTTGTTCCACAGCATAGGAGTCTCTGGGTGATGAATCTGTCCCTCCAGCACGTTCTATTTATAACCGTGTCAAGGTTTAAGTCTCCTGCCCTTGTGGTTCTGAGGGATCTAGATTTTTTGAGGTGAAGCATATTCATCAAATCTGGGTTTGACATGGCCTTATATGTCAGGCACAGGTCACCTCTGAGCAAGCGGTATGAGACTGAATAGAGCTGGAGTTCTTTCAGTCGGGCAGCATAAGACATATTTTTGAGACCCTTTATCCTTTTGGTGAGGAACTTTTGGGGCCTTTCAAGCTGCAGCAGGTGTCTGGTCAGATACATTCCGAATGGGGCATTGTACTCAATCATAGGTCTAATGAGTGATGAGTACACGGGGACAATGACCTCCCTTGATCTAGATGTGAATCCCTTCATGATCAGGTGGGCGATATAGAAGGTTTTACTAACTACTTTAGCAACATGAGTGTCAAGCGAAGGCTACTGTCAACCTGGGTCCCCAGATCCCTGATGACTTTTCTGTGCTCAGTGGATTGCCACCTATATGGTAGCTAGGGGTAACCTTGTTTTTCCCGAAGGGTATGACTATGCATTTTTGGCGTTTAACTTCAGGCCATGGCTCTGGCACCAGTTATCCATTTCTGTGAGGCCCTTCTGGAGGATATCTGTGTCAGATGTGTTTTCGACTATGGCGCCCAGTTTGCAGTCATCTGCAAACTTTGTCAGCCATAACCCTCCTGTGTTTGCTTGTACTTCAGAAAAGTAGATGCCGAACAAGAGTGGACCCAGGACTGAGCCCTGTGGGACACCACTTGTGACAGGCTTTGAGTCTGACATGGCTCCAGCAACTCTGACCCTGTGGGTTCTGTCACTTAGCCAGTTTGCAACCCATCTTGTGATGTATGGGTTTACATTCAAGCTGATGAGTTTTTCGATGATACCTGAGTGGGGTATTGTGTGAAGGCCTTTGCCAGGTCGAGGTAGGCTGTATGGACTGCCTTTCCCTCATCAATGGCCTTGGTGACTGTCTCGAAAAAGTCAACCAAGTTTAAGAGGCAGGATCTGCCTTTGACAAAGCCAAACTGGGTTGGATCCAAAGTCTGCAAGTTCCCTATGTCTTTATTTATGAGTTCCATTATGATCCTCTCCATGGCTTTGCAGATAAGGCTTATCAAGCTAATGGGGCGGTAATTTCCAGGGTCTGTGGAGGCACCGCCCTTATGAAGTGGGACCACAGTCGCCGTTCGCCAATCCTTGGGTACGTATCCTGAGGTGAGGCTAAGATTAAACAGCTGTCCTAACTGTGGGTTTAATTCCTCATTGAGTTCGTGAAGCACACAGCCGGGGACACCATCCGGTCCCATGGATGCTGTGTTTTTTGCCTTAGTGAGGGCAGTTCTCACCTGGGCATTGGAGATGTTTGGGGGGCTACAATCCTCTGGAATAGATATCTCTCCTTTTGGGGGGGGGAGTTTGCACTGAACCTGTCAGCCAGTATGTTGGCAATGTGTGTAGGTTCAGTAATTTTCACATCATTTTGAACTAATTCTGAGCATATCTGGGAGTTTCCTCCTAGGTTTCTAACATAGCTAAAGAAGGCCTTATGATTCTCTTTAGAGTCCTTGGCGATTTTTCTCTCAAAATTTGCCTTGGATGATTTTATGAGAGCTCTTAGTTTTTTACTTATAATGATCAAAGGTGTCTTACCTTTCAAGGATTTTGCTCTATCTTGTAGTAGCTTCCTCCTTTTGTTGTAGAGCTTGTTTATGGCTGGGGTCCACCAGACTGGACGCTTGCCTTTGGTACAGAGAGTCTTAGTTTTGTTTGGGATTGCCTGATCCATGCAGTCCTGTAGGTGCTGGTAGAAGGCATTTGTAAGTGATTCAGCGGTTTGAGTAATGTTTACCACTGGCTCAGGGGCCTTAAAGGAGACCACACTAGTTTTTAGAAGTGTGAAATCGGCTTTTGAGAAGTTTTTCACTGTGGTCTTTTTTGTTTCAGGTGGGGCGGGATGAGGACCTCCAGCGAGATTAGTTTATGATCTGATCTCACCAGTGAGGGTATACTTCGGTGTTGAACATTTTGATCCCATGTTCGTGATGATGAGATCAAGTATGTTTTCTCCTCTTGTGGGGATGGTGACTAGTTGTTCCATGGCATTTGAGTTTATGAACTCCAGGAATCTTTGGGTTAGAGTGTTCGGGACTGAGTAGTGTTCCCAGTCTATATTAGGGTAGTTGAAGTCACCTAGTATGATGGTGTTTGGAGATACATTTATCCCCTCCAATGTTTTCAGGAAGGCCATGTGAGGTTCCTGAGTTTGAGAGGATGGCCTGTAACATGCTACAAATTGCAGAGCAGTCTTGCCTATGGTTAATTGCACCTGGATGGTCTCCGATGCATCGTGTTTTGCCACCAACCTTGAGGTGTGGGTGTCCTTTATGAATATGGACACCCCCCTCCTTTCTTGGTGTTGTCCGGATTTTGGGGCCGGAACGCATGATATGAGGTGAAACCTGTTAGTGCTGGGGTGCTCTCAGGAGCCTTGAACCAGGTTTCTGTCACAGCACAGACATCGATGTTCTCCATATTGAGAAGGGCCTCGAGTGCGTGCATCTTGAGATTGAGACTTCTGGCATTGAACAGCATTACCCTTAGTTTTTTTCCTTTTTGGTGTTCTAGGGTGGTAGGTTTAGAATTTGAGCCTTGCCTAAAAAGGCACTATGGGGTGCCAAGAGCCTTTGCCAATATCCGGAAGCCCAGGGGTGACAGGTGCAAGCCGTCCCTTGCGAAGCAGCATGGCTTGTCCAGCATGTCATCCCAGGCAGACAGACATTGGATCCCCTTTGAATGACACCAGAATTTAAGCCAATTATTAAAGCTGATCATCTTATCACTGTATTGTGGCATCATTCTAGGTGAAGGTAGGATACTGCTCAAGGTCAGGGTCATACCTGCCTGGGCTACATAATCAGAGAGCTCTTCGATGTCCCTTTTCATGTAGTCCAAGGAGGTACGTCTCAGGTTGTTGACACCAGCGTGGACAATGACTGAGTCGTACTTGTACCTGCTGTTGAGAGACCTGAGTGCTTGCGTTATGTGGTGGATTCTAGCACCCGACAGGCAGCTTACTGTGACCTTCTCTTTACTCAGTCTGGTGAGCGGGACGTCAGTGTGTCTGACTATGGAATCACCAATGACAAGTGTGTCTGGCATTTTGTTTGGCCTTAAGGGCTGAGACTGTTTGACACTCTGACTGTGTGGTCTATGTGTTGCATGTGTTGGGTCGTGAGGTGGTAGTTGTTTGGGTGTCTGCTTTGGTGGCCTCTGCTGTTTTGGTAAATTTTTGATCAGAGCCTCCGAGTATGTCTTTGTGTGAGTATGTGTATGATTTGAAGTTGTGATGGTACCATGTGTGACTGGGTATGTATTGTGTGTGGTTACCTTCTCCTCCTGTCTGGTCTTGCCAGTCCTATGTTGAGAGAGCTCAGCCCCCAGTTTGGCCGTATAGTTGCATCTCTCGCATGTATTTGTGTTTTGTGGGAGAAGGAGAGGATTGTCTGTGTACATGAGGCAATTGTAACATTGCCTCAATATTCCCAGGTTCACCAGTTGAGCTGGAGAGGACACTAGCAACTGATCCCTCGACATACTAGAAGTAGTAGATAAAGAGACTTTCAAAGGACTCCGGGGGAAGTGGGTTTTCGGCTGGTGGGGTACTATCTATAATAAGAGTGCTTTATCAAGGTGCAAGTACTGTAGGAGTAAGTGCTAGGCTTTACAGATAGAGAATAGTCTCCTTGGGAATCAAGTAGAGATGAACTTTTCAGTTATAGGATATGCTGGTTAGATCAGCAGTACAGCTCGAGGAAGGTAGTTCTAAGGGAAAATTGGAAGAGTGGAATTTAGATGGCCCAAATAGTTTAACCTTGTTTAACCACCACTGCTCTTGTGTGCAACAGTGGTAACTCGGCTAATCGCTTACCGCATTTAGCGTGTTTTATAGCAGGGGCTGAAGGGAGCTAGGAATTGGCCCAAAACGACCAATTGACTACTAGTTTCTGGCTGAAACTTCACCAAATCGGACAAAAAGGCCGCTCAGTGCTTCCCACTCCCACTGGTAAGCAAAGAAACTTCCCTCCTTCCTAATAAGGCAATGGATCAGTAACAGGAACTAAAAACAAAGCCCAGGGATCAGCAACTCTGAAACTGGACTACTCTAGTTCAGTAAGGCGGGAAAACAAGAGATTTTTTTTGTTTTATTACAGAGACAAGGAAAAAACAGACAGTAAATGCTATAAATGCTGTAAATCGGCTAGCACACTTTAGTGTGTAGCCTAAAGAAACAATTTGCAACAATTAGTAACTTAAAGTGCAATAAACAGTGTAAAATGCAGAAATCACTTAGCAGTAAAACAGGCGAAATGCAGTCGCTAGCTTAAATAACAGTGGGAAAGCCACAAAAAATACTTATATCTGGTAGAAAGTCACTCTTTTAGCTCTCTGCTGCTTGGATCACTCTGCAGGCCACCATGAGGATCTGTGCTGAGTTGATACAAGCTGGAAAACGCGTGTTTAGCGTGTTTTATAGCAGGGGGCTGAAAGGAGCTAGGAATTGGCCCAAAACGACCAATGGACTACTAGTTTCTGGCTGAAACTTCACCAAATCAGACAGAAAGGCTGCTCAGTGCTTCCCACTCCCACTGGTAAGCAAAGAAACTTCCCTCCTCCCTAATAAGGCAATGGATCAGTAACAGGAACTAAAAACAAAGCCCAGGGATCAGCAACTCTGAAACTGGACTACTCTAGTTCAGTAAGGCGGGAAAACAAGAGATTTAGCTCATCAGAAGTCAAAGAGAAAGCTAAAATAATGATGGCAATGAATGTAAATCAGAGATTACTACAGCCTTTGTGTACTTGGAAACTTGCTTGCTTAACAGGACTTGCGTTAGCATGGTTTTTAACTGCTGTTAGAAAAGAAACTCAAAAGTCTATTATTATTTAGTGAATGCAATAATCACTTATTTGCCAGGAAAACCACCAACTTTTCAAAGTACAGACAAAAAAATCAGAGAACTTTTATGAAGTCAGGGATATTTTCACCCCCCTCCCAGCATACACAGATGTGACCACTGATTAAAGTCACTTGCATAATTGTACACCAGATTTTATGAAAACAAATGAGTGAACACATACATACATACATATGTACGTAAACTGCAACCCCTCCTACCTCATGACCTCTTAGCTAATGAATCAAAGTGAAAGCTAACATAATGGTGGACAATGGGCCAAAATCAGAGACAGCTACAGTCTTTATATATTTAGAAACTTGAGAGCATAACAAGCTTTGCATTAGCATGCATTTTTATTATTTAGTGGCTGCAATCCTCACTTATTTGCCAGAAATACCACAGACTTTAAGAGGAGCAGTCCAAAATATATGCCAAAAGTCAGAGTCATTCTGGAAAAATCAGGGACAGTTAGAGCCCCTACACTCCCCTACATATATACAAATATAAACACATACACAGTCACACATAGAGACTTGAATAACTAATTAAAAAAAACATCATGCTGCTATCTTGTCTTCCCCACGTGCAAAAACACATGGACACCAGTAAATCCAGAAAAGAATTTCCAAGAATGAGGAACTTTTCTTTCTTTTTTCCTTGTAGTTGGAAGGGCTGCAGCCCAGCAGCCTTTGCCACAAACATCACTTGTTTAAATCCTTCTCCACATTAAGCAACTGTAGTCATAAATGTCCCTTTTAACCCTTCTAAACACCAACAACTGCACTGGTAAAAGTCTCTTTTAATCCTTCTCCTCATCAGTAACTGCACTGGTAAAAGTCCCTTTTAATCCTGCTAAACATTGACAACTGCACTGATAAAAGCCCCTTTTCGTTCTTCTATTCATCAACAACTGCACTGGTGTAAGACCTACAATATTTAAGGTATATTTCTATATTCTGGTAGAAAGAGAAGGATAACAGTCTAACCTTTTTGAATGCTTTTTACTTTTTGTATCATTCTTTCAATGTAGCCGTTTGACATGGATATCACAGACTTTATGTAATGTATTTAAGCTCTGTTCTCTAAAAAAAGTTTTCATAGATTCAAAGGTTCATAGAAGGTTATAAGATAACAGCCCTAGAGCCCTTACAAGCGTAGCCATATTTATCCTGAGTTGCCCCAAATTAATAGTGTTCAGAAGAATGAAGTTTGCAGAGCTAAGGGTCTATGGTAGCTAATACCACCTTCCTCTACCCAGGATGGGCACCTATCCATTGATTTATGTTGTGTTTAAAGAGGATCAGGGAGGGGCTCTGTTTCACGTGAACTGAAAGCTTGTTCCAGAGAAGTGGCAGTCTCTGGGAGATGTATCCATCTCTCCAGCATGACCTGTTCATGTCATAGACTAGGTTAAGATCTCTGGAACAAGTGACCCCTATGCAGTTTGATTTATGAATGTGTAGTATTTCCATCAGGGCTGGGTCAGACACTGCCCTATAAGCCAGGCACAGATCACCCCTTAGCAACTTGTAGGAAACAGAATACAGTGAAAGGACTTTTAGTCTTTCCATGTAGGACTTGTTTTATGTACCCTGTAATTTCTTGATGAGAAACCTCTGGGGGTCTCTCCAATTGTTTCAAGTGTCTGGTGAAGTACATTCAAAAGGGAGCCTTGTACTCAATCACTGGTCTAGTGAGAGCTGAGTATAATGTAGTTATAACATCCTTAGATTTAGATGTGATGCCTTTACTTATAAGATGTGCCACATAGAAGAATTTCCTTATTACTGTGGATACATAGTGGTCAAAGTTTAGATTGCTATCAACCTGAGTACGCAGCTCACATATCATTGGGTCTACACTTCGGAAGGTGCTGCCTATAATGTAATTAGCGGGGATGTCAGATTTCCCAAAGGGAATAATAAAGAATTTTTTGCATTTAGCTTTAATCCATGGCTTTGGCACTAATGATTTGTCTGCATTACCCCTTTCTGCAGTATATTAACATCACTGGGGGACACAGTGATTGATCCCAATTTGCAATTGTCAGTGAACTTGGTCAGCCACAGACTGTCCAAGTTTGACTGGACTTCTGAGAAATAAATTCCAATCAGTAAGGGGCCCAGCACAGAACCCTGTGGTATGCCACTGGTGATTGGTCTTTTGCTAGAGGTCAGCCACTTTGAAAGTATGTGTCCTGTTAGTGAGCCAGTTGACTAACCATATGGTAATGTAGGGGTTAATTCCCAACTGGGAGAGTTCCTCTGTAATACCTGAATGGAGGACTGAGTCAAGTACCTTGGCTATATTAAAATAGGTAGTCTGCACTATGTTTCTATCGTCCAGGGCCTTGGTGGCTTTCTCAAAGAAGTCAACCATTTTTAACAGGCATGCTCTACCTTTAATGAATCCAAACTGGGTTGGTTCCAGAGTTTGGAGTTACCTATGTCCTTGTTTATAAAGCCCATAATGATTCTTTCCATAGCCTTGCAGATCAAGTTAGTCAAGCTTATGTTTTTATAATTCCCAGGGTTGGTGGATGGTCCTCCTTTGTGCAGAGTGATTACTGTTGCTGTCCTTCATTCCGCCAGAACACAACCAGTTCACAGTATGTGGTTAAACAGGGATCCAAGTGGGTCTGGTAGTTCATGTTTTAAGTTGTTTAAAAGACAACATGGGATATTGTCTGGTCCCATTGATGCCATGCTTTTTTGGCCATGAAGAGCACCGAGATGACATGCTCTCTTGAGATATTAGGCTGAGGAATGGTGGCAGGTGTACTTTGGGGGATGACTTGAGGCAACAGGAGGGTGAAGTTTGCTCTAAATCTGTCAGCTAGCAGGTCAGCTATTACCTCCAGTTGAGTATAGGTGGTACCATCCAAAACCAGTTCATAGCTGGTATTCCCTTTTAGATTATGGATGTAATTAAAGAATGCCTTAACTAGGAATCCTTAGCTAGGGAGGCTATTTTTGCTTCTAAATTAGCTTTGGAAGACTTAGGAAGATCTCTAATTTGTTTGTTTAAGCTAGAGAGGTATTTCTTCCTCTGCTGAGCCAGTTCCCTTTTGTTCTTGGACATTAGTTTCTTTCTCCTGTTGTATAGCCTATTTATACTACGGATCCAGCAGGGTGGCTTATTTCCTTGGTAAGTCTTGGTTTTAATCCACTAGGTACAGACAATTATATACAACTGCTTAAATGGCTATACAGGGCATTGGAATGCACCTCTGCATAGGACTCTGAGTTATCTGCATTCGAGGGGGCTTTGAAACTTCTTATACCGTCACTTAATAGGAGGTAATTTGTCTCTGAAAAATTCTTAAGCATTTTTAAGTTTCATGCAGTATCTGGTCTTACAATTACATTGAAATACACATAGTCTGATCTTACCAGGAAGACATCACATGGGGGGTGCAATGCTTTCCCATGGTTGTGAGTACTGTGTCCAGGACATTTTAGCCTTGTGTGGGAGTGCTGACTAGCTGCTCGAGAGCATTTGCACTGAGAAGTTCCAAGAACCGTTGAGCCAACATGTTTGTGGTTGTGTATGTTTCCCAGTTGAGGGTAGGATAATTAATATCACCCATGAGTAAGAATTTGGGCTGTATGTCAAGTGACTCTAGTAAGATGAGGTACGTGGTATACTTTTTGGCAAGTAAATTGTGGACCGTTGTCGGACACAAATGCCACACCTGACAAAAAATAGTTTCATTGTGTTAATTACAGAATGTGTTGCAATATCCGTAAGCTGAACCATTTCCATATATTTCAAATAATATTAGCCACAAAACAAAAAGCTGAAGTTATTGTACTGGAATATAGTAACATCTAACTTCAAACATGGTAATGATCGATTTGACAATTTTTTTTCTGATTTTGAAACATAAACCACAATCTGCAGCATTTCCTTGGTTTGAATACATATATAAAGCCCAATGCATTATGGGCTGGATTCCAAGATATATTTGCACTAAGAACTGTACACTAAAAAACAGTTACACTGAAAGGACAGTGTTAAAGATTCCACAAAAGCTGGCAGTAAATGGATATGCTAATGTGAAATTGCACAGTAAAATAGAGACATTACTGCAAATTTTGTAACATTGGCAAGTCCACTAAATGACAATTTATGACAACATAATCACATAGAGGGATGCACCATTATTAGTAGAAATTATAGCAGAGGTGGCACATCAGCACGCTGAATACTTATGGAAATATAGTGAAATATGTTGACTAATGTCGTACACTGCAGAGGAATATTGTCAGGTGGAGCTGAGGTAGGTAATGACTGCGAGAAACCAGCAAATATGGCCAATGGCTAGAAGACTGCCAGCATGGCAGTGAACTAGGTTTCAGTTAAGCCAGCTCTCAGATCAGGAAATCATACACAGACACAGGCTAGCTGGTGCATACTACCTGTGGGATGTATGCACCCCACATGACACCATGCAGTCTGGAGAGTAAACCGGCCCCACTAGAAATGAGTATATGTCTATGTCTTAATATCCTGTCCTCTAGGACATTCCTGTGGCACATGGAGATACAACAGAGGAATCCCAGACAGCTGCAAGTCAGATCCTAGAAAGATTCCTCTCAGTCAATGTGCTGAAAGACACAGAAATATATCAAGTACCCCATAAAACCAAAGGATTGACAGACATGCATGAAACAGTTCTATGCCATTCCAATTTCTTTTGTATCCTTGGTGCAACATATTAGATTGAGCCCATATTCTAATAACTCCCCAGCAGTGACCACTAATACAATTGAGACAGGGTGGACTTTGCTCACTTTTCAGGTGATGTGTAGAATATGGTCTCATCATACGCCTTATAGCAGCATACCCTAGTAGCATGCACAATGCCTCCATAAGGAAGGAGAGAAAGGCAATGTTTAGTGACAGAAACCTGCCTGAAGGACTACTAGCAGGTAGGTATATCTGCATGGGAATGTATATGTTAGTTTATGTAATGCTGTGTCTGTGACATGTATAACTAAAGTAATGCCTCTTCCTTTCTAATAAGGAAGGTTGGGAGGGTGGCCTAATGTTTAAGGTGTTTGCCTTACAAACACAAGGTGCAGGGTTTGAGTCTCACAAGGGATAATTGGCTAAGCTTAAAATGGCTCGAAAGGGCAGTTAGCTTAGTACTAACCTATGAACTTCATTTGAAAGTTTTAAGATATACGACTCAGCACAGCTCCTTGTGGTGTCCTGCAGAGTTCTACAAGCAGCAGAGAGTGAAAGAGTGACTTTCCCTGATTTTTAAGTATTTTTTCTGGCTTTTTGCTTTAATTACTGCATGTCGACTGCATTTTGCCTAAAAAACAGCTCTGCATATTGTTTTTACTGTACCTGTGTTGATTCTAAACTGTTTGCACTTTAAAAAGTTATTTTTGTTTAATTTAACTGTTAGGCTAACACACTCAAGTGCGCTAGCCATTTTATAGCATTTACTGTTTGCTACTGTATCTTTTTCTTCTGTCTCTGTAAAAAAAAGAAAAAAAACAAAAAAAATCCTTGTTTTCCCACTTTTCTGAACTAGAATAGTCCAGTCTTCAGATTTTACTGATCTCTGGGCTTTGTCTTAGTTCCTGTGCTATCCATATCCTTATTTGGATAAGAGGAAGCTTCTTTGTTCACCAGTGGGAGTGGGGAGCACTGAGCAGCCTATTTGTCCCTAGAGGAGTGGTTCCAGCCCAGCAACTTGTAGTTTATTGGCCATTTTGGGTCAATTCCTGGCTCTTTTCAACCCCCTGCTATAAAGCCCTTTTTGCACGCTTTTTCACTTGTATACGAATCAGCACAGCTCCTCATGGTGTCCTGCAGAGTTCTACAAGCAGCAGAAAGTGAAAGAGTGACTTTCCCTGCTTTTTAAGTATTTTGTCTGGCTTTTTGCTTTAATTACTGCATGTCGACTGCATTTTGCCTAAAAAACAGCTCTGCATATTGTTTTTACTGTACCTGTGTTGATTCTAAACTGTTTGCACTTTAAAAAGTTATTTTTGTTTAATTTAACTGTTAGGCTAACACACTCAAGTGCGCTAGCCGTTTTATAGCATTTACTGTTTGCTACTGTATCTTTTTCTTCTGTCTCTGTAAAAAAAAGAAAAAAAAAACAAAAAAATCCTTGTTTTCCCACGTTTCTGAACTAGAATAGTCCAGTCTTCAGATTTTGCTGATCTCTGGGCTTTGTC
The DNA here is from genome assembly GCF_019279795.1 of Protopterus annectens. Lineage (NCBI taxonomy): Eukaryota > Metazoa > Chordata > Ceratodontiformes > Protopteridae > Protopterus > Protopterus annectens. Next base: position 101,924,465 of record NC_056727.1, on the reverse strand, counting down.
TTAGTTCCTGTGCTATCCATATCCTTATTTGGATAAGAGGAAGCGTCTTTGTTCACCAGTGGGAGTGGGGAGCACTGAGCAGCCTATTTTTCCCTAGAGGAGTGGTTCCAGCCCAGCAGATTGTAGTTTATTGGCCATTTTGTGTCAATTCCTGGCTCTTTTCAACCCCCTGCTATAAAGCCCGTTTTTGCGCGAATTTGCGCGAAGTTGCTCATAGAGCAGCATCGGGCAGCACCGGTTAATCAAGTTTAAACTATTTCTGGCTCCGTAAAGTCTGCTCTTCAATTTTTCCCTTAGAACTGCTCTACTTGCAATATAAACAGCCTATACTCTATCTGAAAAGCTCAGCACTTGCTCCTAAAGCATTTTTTATACAGGTAAAGCACTCTTAAAAGAAAAGAAAGTACTTCATTCACATAAATTCCCTTGAGTACTCATTTCCCTTTAGGTCCTTTCTGACTCAGTTACACAGCAATCTTTTCACTATTCTAGCATGTCGAAGGGTCAGTTGCTGACGTCCTCTTCTGTTCAGCTGGTGAATCTGGGAATCTTGAGGCAATGTTACAATTGCCTCATGTACACAGACAACCCTCTCCTCCTCCCAACAAATACAAATATATGCGAGAGATGCAACTATATAGCCAAACTGGAGGCTGAGCTCTCTCAACTCAGTACTGGCAAGACCAGTCAGGAAGAGAAGGTAACCACGCACACCACAAACCCAGTCTCACATAGAACTATCACAACTGCAAACCAAACACATAAACACACAAAAACATACTCAGAGGCGCTGATTAAAAATCTACCAAAACAACAGAGGCCTCCTAAGCAGACACCCAAGCAACCACCACCTCAAGACATAGTACATGCAACACATAGTTCACAAAGTCAGTGTGCTAAACAGTCACAGCCCTTAAGGCCAAACAACATGCCAGACACACTTGTAATAGGTGACTCCATAGTCAGACACACTGACGTCCCGCTCACCAGATTGAACAAGGAAAAGGTCACAGTAAGCTGCCTGTCATGAGCTAGAATCTACCACATAACACAAGCACTCAGGTCACTCCACAGCAAGTACAAATATGACTCAGTCATTGTACATGCCGGTGTGAACGACCTGAGATGTACCTCCCTGGACTACATGAAAAGAGACATAGAGGAGCTCTCTGATTATGTAGCCCAGCCCAGTATGACACTGACCCTGAGCAGCATCTTACCCTCACCAAGAATGATGCCACAGTACAAAGACAAAATTATCAGTTTTAACAATTGGCTTAATTACTGGTGCCATTCTAAGGGGATCCAATGTCTGTCTGCTTGGGATGACATGCTCGACAAGCCACGTTGCTTCACAAGGGATGGCTTGCACCTGTCACCCCTGGGCTTCCGGATATTGGCCAAGGCTCTTGCCACCCCCATAGTGCCTTTTTTAGGCAAGGCTCAAATGACAAACCTACCTCCCTAGAAAACACAAGTGAAAAAAAACTAAGGATAATACTGCTCAATGCCAGAAGTCTAAACCTCAAGATGCACGCTCTCGAAGCCCTCCTCAGTATGGAGAACATCGATGTCTGTGCAGTGACTGAAACCTGGTTCAAGGCTCCTGATAGCACTCCAGCACTATCAGGTTTTACCTCATATCATGCTTTCCGGCCCCAAAACTTGGACCGAACCACAAAAGGAGGAGGAGTATCCATATTCATCAAAGATACCCACACCTCCAGGTTAGTGGCAACGCACGAAGCATCGGAGACCATCCAGGTGCAACTAACCATAGGCAAAACTGCCTTACAATTTGTAGCATGCTACAGACCACCCTCTAAAACTCAGGAACCCCACACAGCCTTCCTGAAGACACTGGAGAGTATGAATGTCTCTCCAAATACCATCATATTGGAAGACTTCAACTACCCAAACATAGACTGGGAACATTACTCAAGCCCCAACACCCTAGCCCAAAGGTTCCTAGAATTCATAAACTCAAATGCGATGGCACAACTAGTCACCATTCCCACAAGAGGAGACAATATACTTGACCTGATCATCACAAACATGGGGACAAAATGCTCCACACCGGAAGTATATCCCTTATTGGTAAGATCAGACCATAAATTAATCTCACTGGAAATCCACATCCCGCCTCCACCCCCTGCACAAAAGACCACAGTGAAGAACTTCTCAAAAGCCAACTTCACACTTCTTAAGACTGAAGTGGTATCCTTCAAGGCCCCTGGGCCAGAGGAAACCACAACCCACACTGCTGAATCCTTTACAAATGCCTTCTACGGGCACCTTCAAGAATGCATGGATCATGCAATCCCAAATAAAACCAAGACCCATTCCCCCAAAGGCAAGTGCCCGGTCTGGTGGACCCCAACCATAAACAAACTTTACAACAGGAGGAGGAAGCTACTACATGACAGAGCAAAATCCCTAAAAGGGAAGGCATCTCTGATCAGTACTAGCAAAAAACTATGATCATTCATAAAATCATCCAAGGCCAACTTTGAGAGAAAAATTGCAAAAGACACAAAAGACAATCACAAGGCCTTCTTTAGCTATGTTAGAAACCTGGGTGGAAACTCCCAGATATGCTCAGAGTTAGTCCAAAATGACACAAAATACACTGAACCCACTGACATTGCCAACATTCTGGCAGACAGGTTCAGTGCAAATTTCTCCTCCCCAAAAGGAGAAATAACTATCCCAGCAGAGTGTAGCCTCCCTAACATCTCAGATGCCCAGGTGAGAGCTGTCCTCTCTAAAGCTAAAAACACAGCATCAATGGGACCGGACGGTGTCCCAGGCTGTGTGCTACATGAACTCCAAGAGGAACTAAACCCACACATAAGGCTGCTGTTTAATCTTAGCCTTACTACAGGATACGTACCCAAAGAGTGGCGTACGGCAACAGTGGTCCCACTTCATAAAGGCAGTGCTTCTACAGACCCTGGAAATTACCGCCCCATAAGCTTGACAAGCCTGGTCTGCAAAGCTATGGAGAGGATCATTATGGAACTCATAAACAAAGACATTGGGGACCTACAGACATTGGACCCTACCCAATTTGGCTTTGTCAAGGGCAGATCCTGCCTTTTGAACTTGGTCGACTTTTTTGAAACAGTCACTAAGGCCATTGATGAGGGTAAGGCAGTTCATACAGCCTACCTTGACCTTGCAAAAGTCTTTGACACAATACCCCACTCGGGCATCATAGACAAACTCACCAGCTTAAATGTAAACCCATATGTCACAAGATGGGTTGCAAACTGGCTCAAGGACAGAACCCACAGGGTCAGAGTTGCTGGAGCTATG